>NC_133328.1:46691335-46892910 GCF_042186555.1 Aquarana catesbeiana
ATTAGAGCCTCAGGCTTCTAAAAAAAAAAAAAAAAACCCATTGGAATCCATGCGTGGAAAGCCCTGCATGTAGATTAGGGGCCGGGCGCATTGATTAGGGGGCGGCACCCCTGGTTGTAGATGTGTGTATCCATTGGCTAGCCAATTGGGTCTATGATTAACCACTTCAATACCAGGCACTTAGACACCTTCCTGCCCAGGCCAATTTTCAGCTTTCAGGGCTGTCGCAATTTGAATGACAATTGCACGGTCATACAACACTGTACCCAAACAAATTTTTTTATCATTTTGTTCCCACAAATAGAGCTTTCTTTTGGTAGTATTTGATCACCTCTGTGTTTTGTATTTTTTCCGCAACAAATAAAAAAAGACCGAAATGTAAAAAAAAAACAAGTTTTTCTTTGTTTCTGTTAAAATTTTTTGTAAATAAGTAAGTTTTCTTCTTCAATGATGGGCACTGATATGGCTGCACTGACGAACACTGATAAGGCGGCACTGATGGGCACCGATGTGGTGGCACCAATGAGGTGGCACTGATGAGGTGGCACTGACGGGCACTGATGATGGGCACTGATAGGCAGCACTGATGGGCACTGATAGGTGGCACTGATAGGTAGCACTGGTATACGGCACTGATGGGCACTCATAGGTGGCACTGACGGGCACTCATAGGCGGCACTGATGGGCACTCGTAGGTGGCATTGATGGGTACTTATGGGTGGCACTGATGGGTACTTATGGGTGGCACTAATAGGTGGCACGGATGGGCACTAATGGGCATTGATAGGTGGGCACTGATGGGCACTGACAGGTGGCACCAATGGACACTGATAGGTGGCACTGATGACACTGATTGGTGGCACTGATGACACTGATGGGTGGCATTGCTGGGCATCACTGGTATATAATAGTGCCAGTCAGTACCCATTTGTGGGCACTGATTGGCACAGATTGGGAATAATTTGCACATGTGGATGGCCATGGGGTACATACCTGGCCATCCACATGTTTCCCCCTTCCCTAGTGGTCCTGGCGGCTTCCCTGGTGGTCTAGTGTGGGCATCCGAGGGGGGTCTGCGCTGATAAACAATCAGCCCCCCCCTGTCAGGAGAGCCGCCAATCGGCTCTCCTCTACTCGCGTCTGTCAGAAGCGAGTGAGGAAAAGCCGATCAACGGCTTTTCCTATTGACATCGTGATCAGCTGTGATTGGACACGGCTGATCACGTACTAAGGAGCCTCCACCGGATTCTATAGCTTCCATTTTCTTGCAATTATGAGCAGGCAAATGTTTATTGACCATGTTCTCATACTGGAAATGAAAAAACAGATACACAGGAGAGGAGCATCCACCATCTTTACTGGGTACATCCAATGATATGCCAGAGGATACTTATCCTTGATCTTTGAAAACCTACATAGGTATCAGGGGAAATTCCTCAACTTCACTAGGATGTCATTGTCAATGTCAATGTATGACTACCTGATTTTTATACCTGAGATTTGGAGACACAGACATTCACACATGGAGACACACGTGCCGATGAGCGCATCACTCATCATCATTTTATTGTCTTTTTTTGTAGGTACTTGGCCACAGGTCAAAGTTTTACAACTATACATAATTATTTCCTGCTTGGCATTTTGGCATTACCAAATATTAAAGTCTATATCTTCCATTTTCTTGCAATTATGAGCAGGCAAATGTTTATTGACCATGTTCTCCTGCTGGAAATGTTGATGAGGAGGTGAAAAAGAGATACAGAGGAGAGGAGCATCCACCATCTTTACTGGGTACATCCAATGCTATCCCAGAGGTTACTACTCCCTGATCTTAGAAAACCTACATAGGTATCAGGAGAAATTCCTCAACTTCACTAGGATGTCATTGCCAATGTATGGCTACCTGATTTTTATACCTGAGATTTTGAGACCCAGACAGTCAGACATGGACACGCATGCTGAGGAGTGCATCACTCATCATCATTATATTGTCTTTTTTTTGTAGGTACTTGACCACAAAGTTTTAAAAGTTTACTTCATTATTTCCTGCTTGGTATTTGGTATTACCACAGTGTTTATAGTAATATGGAAAGATCAGCAAGTAGTAATGCCTGAACCAACAGAAGACCTATGGGAGGAAATTGCAGCAGAATTCTAGGAAAATGCAATTCCCAAACTGCATTGGGTGGTAAACATGTGAAAATGAAAAATCATTCTAACTCTGGCATCCAATTTTTTCAGTTAAAAATACATTCTGAATTGTCCTGTTGGCATTGGCCGATGCAAGACCAGTGTTCATAACCGATAACCCAGGTGACTCCAGAATATTTTTCCAATCTCAACTGCAAAATATATGAGGGCTGATTTCATACTCCATCTGGCATCCTTTTAGAAGCATATATCCCTTGCCGGGCATCTCACCAAAACTACAATTTCTATTGCAAGGGATGCTTAAAACTTGACTTGAATCTTAGTGCAGACTTCTAGGAAAGTCAAGCAGGAACATTACATTTCTGGGGGTGGTTTGTACTGCAACAGTTGCCAGATTGCATTGAATTGTATGTAAAATTACATCTGCTGCAGGTTGAAAAATAAAGATCACTTTTAATAACATTAAATCACACTATTACTTCTGTAGCATGTGTATAGGCTATATTATTTTTTTGCTTGCTATTTTTTTCCATAAAAGTGGAGGTACTTTTTAAATTAAATTAAAAATTTAAATATGATAAAATAAATAAAAATAGTTCTAAAAAAGTTTAAAAGCACCCCTGTCATCCTGCACACGGCCCAAATGCAAACATGAATATAGGGTGTATATGTATGTAAATGGCAGTTGTGTTAGACATGTGAAGTATCATCATGAACAAGAGCAAAATTTCCAGCTATAATTCATGGTTAACTCAAATCTGATAACCTGTAAAGGCTTTTAAAGTGTCGCCTATGGACAATTTTTAGTGACATCGTTTTTTGCCATTTCATAAGTGTGCACAATTTTAAGGCTTGACATATTCAGCATCTATCAACTTGCCACAGTCTTATCTTTTATATTTTACCAAAAAAATGGGTAGTATATTGTGTTTGTGCGCACTAGAATTCATTGCAGTGTATTTTTTACTGAAAATATGCATTTGATAAACAAGTGCGCAAATACCAAATATTATACAAATTGCAACTGCCACCAATTTATTTTCCAGGGTCTCTGCTTTCACAAAATATATATTTGTTTAGGATTTTAACATGTGCGGAAAATTAAAAACTTGCCCAGATAGAAAAGGGGTTAAGAAAAAAAAAAAAAAACACTTCAACACACACCTAGACTTTCATGTAATTTATCACATTTTTATTTATTTATTGACCTGGTTAAATCATTACAGACACGGCAATTCTCTTCCTTTTCAATGTCATAGAATATTTTTTTGTGGAACAAAGTTTGCCAATAAACTGGGCAAATGATATCTTATCTCTGCACAGGTCAAAGTTGGCAAAAACTGTCATTTATGTGTGGCAGTAGCGAGGTGATATGAGTTTTCAAACAGGAGTGTTCTCTGTGTCACTCACGGGATTCATGGTAATAATTACAGAAGTGGGAACAATAAGTGAATTCTTTGTATGGGCTCAGATGTCTTCAACGTACATAAGTAGTTCAGAAACTCGAGTGACCCATATCTGGCACTTGTCAGTTGCCTCTGACTGCTCTACACAGTTCTCTGATGCCAAGAACTAGAAATGATTCCAATAATGTTTTGCAGCATTTAACAATTTAGGTCTCATGTCCACTGGGCGTTTAGCCCCGATGCATGAGATCTTGGCATGTTAAGTGAGGGTGGAAGGTACAAGGTGTACTGTAAAACTGCTGCTGCTAGACAGGGCTGGGCAGTGCACAGAGTGTTTTACTAATGTTTAGGGCAGTATGCGCCCAGGGACAAATGGCCAAAATGCACACTGCTTGTGTTCTAGGCATTCAGCTTTGGGCACATACTGCCCTAAATGCGAGTAGCACTTGGTGCACCATCTAGCCCCATCCATCTGCATATAGTGGGGAAAAATAATTGCCCACTTACAAAGAAATGAAGGGTCTATATTTTTTATCATAGGTATATTTTAAATCAGGGCTTGACAAATTTGCTTGGAATCTAGGAGCCAGCTAAAAAAGTTAGGAGCCAGGTTTTTTTTTTTTTTTTTAAACGACCGACAAAGCTTTATTTTAAATATAAAAATTAACCAATCTTAAATTTACACAGAAAGACGACTAGAACGAATGTGACTGCTTTTATTTCCTGCCATGCAGGGACACAAGACCACCATATCCCCGCTAAGGGTCAAATCAGGTCCACCTGAAAACCTGACAGGCGAACCTGATCAGACAGCCCATGTGAAAGGGGCCAAGCAGGGAGATGACAAATAATAAATTCATTTTAATTAACTGCTTCCTTCCCGCAGGACGACTAAATATGTCCTGTCTTTGAAGAGAAATACCGTTCTTATGGTAGCCGCTAGCTACCATAACCCCGGTATCCTCTTCAAGAGCCGGCGGTTCTCTTTCAGGTAAAAGTGGTCTCTGCAGCAGATTCACCGCAAGATCACTTTTATCGGCGGCGGGAGAGGGCCCCCCCTACCGCCGGGCTCCGGTGCCCTTCACCGCTTACCATGGCCATCGGTAACGGCAGAGGCGATCCGGACTGACATGGAGACGAGTGAGGGGAAGATGGCCCCCCCCCGCCCATAGCTTTTAAAGGGACATTTTATTTTTTATTTTTTCAAATGAAAATTTTTTTTTAATGCTTTTTAGTTTAAATATGAGATCTGAGGTCTTTTTTTTTCTATTACAAGGGATTTTTACATTCCTTGTAATAGGAATAAAAGTGACTTTTAAAAAAAAAAAAGAACAGTGAAAAATTAAAAGTTAAAATAAATAAGAAAAAAAAAATAAAAAAATTTAAATGTGCCCCGTCCCGCCGAGCTCGCTTGCAGAAGCGAACGCATATGTGAGTAGTGCCCGCATATGAAAGTGGTGTTCAAACCACACATGTGATTTTTTTTTAAACGTCGCTTATGGAGATTTTAAAGGGTAAAAGTTTGTCGCCATTCCACGAGCGGACGAAATTTTGAAGTGTGACATGTTGCGAATCAATTTACTCGGCATAACATTATCTTTCACAATATAAAAAAATCGGGGCTAACTTTACTGTTGTCTTATTTTTTAATTAAAAAAGTATTTTTTCCCAAAAAAGTGCTCTTGTAAGTCCGCTGCGCAAATACGGTGTGACAGAAAGTATTGCAATGACCGCCATTTTATTCTCTAGGGTGTTAGAATAAAAAATATATATAATGTTTGGGGGTTCTAAGTAAAGGGAAGGAGATGAGCAGGCAGTGAAAACAGGCAGGGGAAGCTCCATTAGCATTGGTGGCTGTCTTGTCATACCAACGGCCACCACAAGAGGGCGCCCGATTGCAGAAGGAACCATAGGACTGCAGAAGGCCTCAAAGCCGCGGCCTCAATTACCGGCGCGGCCCAACGCGATTGCACCGGGATGGGGGGGGTCGAACGAACACAGGATACCCCAGCTGTGCCGCCCCAGGCGCCAGGTCGCTAATTCTAGTCGAAATGCGACCTGGTGCCTGGGGTTTGTTGAGCCCTGTTTTAAATGATAGGGACAGAATATCAACCAAAAATCCAGAAAACAACACATAAAACAAATGCTATATATTAAGTTGCAGTTCAGTGAGTAAATAAGTATTTGATCCCCAAGCAAAACATGACTTATGCCGTGTACACACGACCGGACTTTTCGACCGAACTTGTCCGATGGAACGAAAACGTCGGACAATCTGACCGTACGAATCCGTCGGACAATCCGACCATGTGTGGGCTTCATCGGACCTGCAGCGGACCTTTTCTGTCAAAAATCAGACGTACTTTAGATTTGGAACATGTTTCAAATCTTTCCAATGGACTTGAGTCTGGTCGAAAAATATGTTTGTCTGTATGCTAGTCTGACGGACTAAAGCCGACGCTAGGGCAGCTATCGGCTACTGGCTATGAACTTCCTTTTTTTAGTCCGGTGTACGTCATCACGTATGAATCAGTCAGACTTTGGTGTGATCGTGTGTAGGCAAGTCCGTTTCGTCGGAACTCCGTTGAAAGTCCGTCGGAAAGTCCTTCGGAGTTCAGTCCGTTGAAAGTCCGGTCGTGTGGCATTAGTACTTGGTGGAGACCATGGAGAAACCCTTGTTGGCAAGCACAGAGCTAAGACATTTCTTGTAGTTGGTTTGCACACATCTCAGGAAAGATAAAAAGCTTTCTGTGTGTAGCAGCCTCCCCAGCAACCTCTAATACTTACCTGAGCACCATCTCTCTCTAGCGATGTCCACGATTCCCTCGACCATCCGGGGCTCTCCTCCTGATTGGCTGGGGCACAGATGACGGCCAGCGTGTTTGTGGAGCGTTACCATAGACTTATATAGGAGGAGTTGAAAGGCTTCAAACTTCTCCAGACTCGACATGAGGCTTCAATTTTGAAGTGAAGCGACGCTAACGCTTTATGTTTTGATAATGTGAACAGAACTGTGTGCTGTCCATAGTATCATTTGCATAGGCAGGCATTTGAGGAGCCTTAAAAACTCCCCTCAAACGCCTGCTTTCAATGCCAGTGTGAACTTAGCCTAACATTGTAAGTTAATCTGTTGTCTGCTGGGAACTGTTGTGCTTTCTTCAAGGGCTCCAACTTTGCCGGCTAACATTTCTTTTCATCATTGGCTGGCCAGTGTGACAAAATGGGGACTGTTATAGCAAGTTAGGACTGTCTTTATATACTGTTGCTAGGTAAATGCAGTTTAGTTCCGTTAATTATTGTTAGTCAGAATACTGCAGGTGGATAAGCATATCCTAATGTTATTGTCTTATTGATTGTTTGTAAAAGTGCACTTTCTAATCATTTCTCCTTTTAGGCTATGCTTGGCCTAATAAATTCTTTGAAACACCTCAAGGCGTGTTCGTAAGTGCAGGGTTAGCAAGGTATGTCATCTTCAGGTGTGCAGAGAATTCACCGAACAATTCAGCAGCTCCTCTGGGGGTAGCACTAGACAGGTTAAGCCTAACTAATCTTAAAAATGCCACCCCTCCTTTCATCCTATGTCAGGGCTGGGCTCAGGCCTTCCTTCTCAGAGCTGGCCGCTCAGCTGTCAGCTAATTGCCAGCTCCCATCTCTCTCACCAGTTACTCAGCTGTTGATGATATCCTGCTCGTCAGTCCTGCCTACTTAAGCCATTCAGTCCAGAGGATCTCTGCTTTCGCCTTGGTCAACATCACAGAGACATTCTCCTGCGTTCCTGTTTAAAGACTTGCTTTGCTGACATCCCTTCTGGCTCCAGATCCTGCTTGCTGTTACACTACATTGATACCTGACTTCTGGCTTGGCTGACTATCCATTCCGGTTACTGAACTTTGGCTATGTTTTGACTACATTTGTTCTTTTTACTTTTATTATTAAACAAGTGTGATTTAACTGTACTTCTGTCTCGGTCTGATTTCATGGTTTCTGACATCCTAACACCGATACTGACTAACCTGTGTAAGAAAGATGTATATACCTACCTATTTTCAGGGCGCTGTAGGTGAGAGGCAGTGTGTCAGCCAGCAGCAGATGTAGGGGAGAGGAGGGATCATTGACAATGAATTGGCCATAGAAGCGTATGGGTCATATCACTGCTCACTCCCAGGCTGTTAAGCTAATGTTGAGTGCTCTCTCCTCATCCCTGCAGAGATCACTGGCTGACACAGGGGAGATCTGATCATGTGACTGGACCGGACTGGAGCGGCCTGAAAATAGGTAAGTATATACTGTACATCTTTCTTGCACAGGTTAGTCAGAAGAGGTGTTAGGAGGGGTAAGAGGACACCTTTAAGAATAGTTAGGGTTTAGCTTGGAATTCCACTTTAAGGGAAATATGCCACAAGATAAATCTGAGAGCTGCCATTGCTGATTTCCCTCTGAAAATCTTAGTTGTTTGTGTGCTGTGATGCTGACCCTCATGCTTGACTCAGATTATACAGTTGGAAGAAGTTTTTTTTTTTAAATTTGTTCCGCACCAGTGAATCAAAGTATTATAACAAAAGGGTCATCATGACAGCCAGGCAATTAGCATTTTCAGAAGATAAGATGGACGCCCCTGTGTTGCTCTCATGATCAGCCTAATCCCCATACAGACGGGTAGAATGTCAGGAGACATTTGCCAGTCAGAACACAACAGCTCAGCGGGGGATTGGGGGATTAACATCACATGGTTAGTACAGCGGCTCCGACTGGAGCTGTCAGTTTTTTTTCTTGCAACCTCAAAAAACTGTAGTGTGTACAAGGCTTTATTTAAATCTGCAGATATGGTCATCCTTGAAAGGACAAAACAAAGTGTGGGACATAGAAATGACACAACATATTATCTTATTGAATGAACCCAATGACTTCAATGTAAGAGATAAGAGCTCCGAAATAACCCTGCTGCAAGCAATTATATAGTAAGCAGGAATTTACCTGGAACTACACACAGAATGTCCCAGGAATTCTTTTTTTCTTAAATTCCTTTATTTTATTATAAAGAAGGCATGGATACATAGTCCAGTATAAAATAGGTCATACATTTTCATACATTAACATGTTTAGGATACAGTAGATTGAGACCGTAGACCCAGATCAGGTTATCCACCAAACAAGTGGGGTAATACATGTGTGTTTCAGCCAACTATACATCATTCCTAAACATAATAAAGCAAGGTAGCCTACAAATGGGCCTCCTTGTATAAACCTTGAACAGATCTTAAACAGTATTGATGTATAATATAATGCTTAAAATATTTTAAGACAGATGTGTCTAATGCTATACGAGCATGTGTTTCCTGCTCACCGTGAATAACATGCTCTCATTAATTCGTTAACGCTGTCACCACGGCTACCTGGTGAGCTTATCAGTACAAAAGAACAGAGAAAGGGGGGTATAGTAAAGAATCAGAGGGAAAGCGGGGAAGGAAGGACAAGAAGGGCTTAGGGAGGAGGGGGAGAAGAGATCAAAGAAGGGGGTTGGAAGGGTATGGCTGCGACACCGCCCCCCCATCGAACCCACTTGCCAGACCCCAAAGGGGCAAGTACAGGTGCCTGTTTTAGTAATACCTACGGGGATGTCCTCTCAAGTAGGTTGAGTTTGTGCTTGTGCCAACTCCTGAAGATATGCGTTAGTACCAACAAAATATCTCCAGGGTCTCCACTTATCCATAAATTGTTCCTCCTTGTTTTGTAGAGTTGCAGTCAGTTCCTCCATACGTAGAATACAGTTTACTTTCGAGTACCACAGGACCCTAGTAGGTGGGAGGGGATCCCGCCATAACACGGAAATACAGGCTCTCGCTGCGTTCAGGAGTTGCATTGTCAAAGTTTTCTTGTATTTACTAGTAGGTCTGGTGGTTAGGTGTAGAAGGCATGCAGCTGGGTTGTCTTTAAGTTCGACCGAGGTCAAACTTTGAATGGTCGAAGTCACCTCCTCCCAAAAGGGTCTCAGGACCGGACACGACCAAAAGACATGTAGCATATTTCCTACTTCTGTGCCACACCTCCAACACCTATCCGAGAGCGTAGGGTTCATTTTGTGTAACATATATGGGACTCTATACCACCTGGTCAGGATTTTGTATCCCGATTCTTGATAATGACTCGCAATCGAGGACTTGTGAGCCAAAGCCAAGATCTTCTCCCTTTGTTGTGTGGTAGGTCTCTTTCCCACTTCAATAGAAACTCTGACGTCTTGTCCTCTCCCTGAGTAGTGAGGAGGTTATATAAAAATGAGAGTGCGTGTCTTATCGGTTCCCCCGATTTACACAGAGATCCCAGAGGAGTGTGACCCCGTGGGACATAGGGAGCCTTCTGAAGAGTCTGCAGAAAGTGTCTAAGCTGGATGGTACTGAGGCTGTCTAACGGAGGTTCTGTGAGTCTAGAGATGGTGGAAGAAGATGGCAGCTCCCCCTGGGGCCAAACCTCACCCAGAGACTGTTTCTCATAAGTAATTAATTGTCTCAGTCTACGACTTGTAAGTCCGGGAGTAAAATCTGGGTTACCTATGATAGGTGTCAAGGGGGAAGGTAACGGTGATATATCCGTATTACGGAATATTTTCCTCGCTACCTGAAGCTCCTATTAGCGGGTGGGTTTTCTGGTCTTCTGGGAGTGGGGACAAGAGCCACGGGGACGAGAGCAAGGGGATAGAGGAGTCCTCAATTTCCATTCCCACCCATTGTTTTGAATCCTTGTTGCAATGCCAATCAACAATCCTGGCAAGGTGTACAGCTCGGTAATACCGGGAGATGTCTGGGAAACCGATGCCCCCCCTCTCCTTGGGTCTGGACAGTGTTTGCATGTTTATTCTGGGGGATTTATGAGACCAGATAAACTCCCTCACGATGGACTGTATTTGCTTAAAGAAGGTCATTGGTAACTTTATCGGTAATGTTTGAAGTATATATATGAAACCCGGGGTAGGGCTGTCATTTTCAGGGCATTGCATCGCCCAAACCAGGTCAAAGTGAGTTTGTGCCAAGTCTGAAGGTCTATTTTAAGTCTCTGGAGTAAGGGTTGGAAGTTACATGTGTACAGGTGTGCCAAGTCTGGAGTGACGTCCACCCCCAGGTAGCGGATAGATTTCTCCGCCCATCGAAACGGGAAGGATTTGCTCATATTTACTGCTTCCGTGGCTGGTATTGTGATATTCAACACTGCGGACTTGGCACAGTTGACCTTGAAATTTGAGACTTCGCCATACAACCGTAGAGCTGCCAAGATGTTAGGTAATGAGATTCGTGGATTGGAGACGAAGAAAATTAGATCGTCAGCGAAGGCCGCGATTTTGTGATGTCCAGAGGACTTTGTGATCCCAGTTATATTGGGATTCCTACGAACGCTACACAGGAATGGCTCAAGAGTCAAAATAAAAACCAGTGGAGACAGGGGACACCCTTGTCTCGTCCCGTTAGAAATGTCAAAAAAGTCCGACCGCCACTCATTAACCCTTTCCGCCGCCGAGGGAGCCGAGTAGAGAGACGATATCCAGCCTCTCATGTTTGGGCCAACACCAATATGTTCCAGAGTGGCCCGCATAAAATGCCAGGCCACCCTGTCAAAAGCCTTTTCTGCATCCGTAGAAAGTAGCAGAAAAGGCTTCTTGACGGACCGCGCTTCATGAATAAGGTTGAGGACTCTTATGGTATTGTCCCTCGTCTTCCTCAGCGGCACGAACCCCGCCTGGTCAAAGTGGATCAAATGTGGGATATGTGGCAGTATTCTGTTAGCCAGAATTTTGGAGAACAATTTAAGATCCACGTTTAGTAGAGCAATCTGACGGTAATTACTGCAGTGGCTAGAATCTTTCCCCTCTTTTGGGATCAAAGAAATAAATGCCCGTAGGGAGTCTACCATATTGATGCCACCCTCTTTTAATGCGTTGTAGGCTTTCAGAAAGTGTGTCGATAAGTTAGACCCAAAGGTCTGGTAGTAGGTCAGGGTGAAGCCATCCGACCCGGGCGCCTTCCTTGGCTTCGTTTGAGCCAAGGCTAGTGAGAGTTCTTTAGGGGTGATGTCCGACTCAAGGGAGTCTCCTACATCAGCTGGCAAAGTAGGCATACCCGAAGACCTGATGTATTCACCCGCTGCCATCTCCCTTTCTGTCAAAAGCTCAGCATGTTCCCCCTTGTGTAAGTTATATAATTGTTGGTAGTATGCAGCGAATTCATTAGCTATATCCCTGGAGGTGTGGACTGTAGATCCCTGTGAGGTCACTATAGAGGGAATATAGGTGCGTTGTCTCGGGCCACGAAGTAGTCTGGCCAGCATGGTACCTAGCTTGTTAGAGAATTCAAACATGGACCTTCTAGCCCAGGCCAGATTTTGTACCGTTTTATGGTACAAGAGGTCTTTCAATTCACCCCTGGCCTTCAATAAAGCCTTGAGGTGTGTTTCCGCTAGAGACTTCTTGTGAAGTAGCTCGAGAGTCCGCACCTGGGAGATCAAAAGGTCAATCTGTTTAGTCCTTTCTCTTTTTTTCGCTGCCCCAATCCTAATTAATTCCCCTCTTATTACACATTTATGGGCCTCCCAAACTGTCAATGGAGACAGCGAGGGATCTATGTTTTCTGAGAAGTAATTGGTGAGTGTCCTGCCTATCTCCTCCCGTACCTCGGGGATTTGTAGTAGTGACTCGTTTAGTTTCCAAGTCGGAGGGGACCTGAGTTCTGTATCCCAGCAAAGGGTCACATGCGTAGGGGCATGGTCAGAGAGGGAAATGTAGTCAATCTGGGATGCGGTGACATACGGTAGATCTTTATGTTGGATCTGAAAGAAGTCTATCCTGGAGTATGTACCATGCACCGCAGAAAAATAGGTAAAATCCCTCTCACCAGGGTGCATGATCCTCCAGGGGTCAACTAACTGTAGATTGGTCAATTCTACCTTGAGTTTTTTAAGGTATGAAAAAGACAAATGAGATGCCCCTCTCGATACGTCTAATAATGGTTCTGGAGCAAAATTGAAATCTCCGCCCATCAGGAACAAACCCTCCCGGAAATCCAAGATTAAGGGAATGAGAGATCGCAAAAAAGACAGGTGGTCAGAATTAGGGAAATATACGTTTACTAGGGTCACTGTGGTATTTCTGATTTTGCCTTTTAAGAGCAAGAATCGGCCAAGTGGGTTAGCTCTCTCCTCTAATAGCGTCCACGGCAGTGATCTGGCTATCAATATGCTGACCCCCTTTGATTTCGATAGAGGGGAGGGAGCATGGTATACATTGGGGAAGTCCCTGTTACGGAGTTTGGGGACTGCCGACTGTTTGAAATGCGTTTCCTGAATGAGCGCCACCTGTGTGCGCGTTTTTTTGAGATCTGAAAGCAGTCTGGAGCGTTTTTCTGGTGTAGCTAGGCCTCTGACATTGAGGGAGGTAAATTTTATCTCCCCTCCAGGGTGTGTTCCCGGAGGCCTTCCCGGGGGGGCCATGTCGCGCACCAATATCAAATCGGGGGAGGGTAAAAATAAATCGGAGAGGTATAGGGAAGGGATAAAAGGGGGAGGGTTAATGAAAGGAAAAAGAAGGGGGTGGAAAGTTGGGGTAGGGAGGGAAAGGAAGACCAGATATAGAGGGAAGGACGGAGAGCAAGAAAAAGGGAGGAAATGGAGTTGAAAAAGGATGAAGAAAAATACTAGGAAGGATAAATTAATTATCCAACTGTTGCTATACTAAGCTTTGCGCAAATATGCGCTTCCTATTAGTGGGTGTGGAAGACTAGACTCTGCGACATAACGGGAGACGTGTCGTCAGGAGAGAACCGGCATGATGAGCAATACCTGACTATTACCGTTATAGACAGAAGACAAAGTAAGAATCCATAAACAACTTGATTCTATGCTATAGAATCTTCAGATTGTGTGTATGCAACCACCTAAAATGGAATGTATATCAACTAAGAGATCTATGTGAACCAACATTCCTAATACAGTATAAGTATTGCAACTAACACTCTTGACAAGGAGCAAGAGGGTAAAAAACTAAATACGACTCCGTGCCTTTTTGAATTAGAGTCCCCCCTACCCCTCCACCCCATGTCCCACATAAAAAGAGAAAAAAGAAAAATAACAAAGGGTGTCAAAACTGCCCTTAATAAAACTGTGGAACAATGAGGTGGAGGTGCGGCGAGACCCCCCCGTAAGATTTAAATCAAAACACCAATCCAAGGCACGTCATCTTTTCACGGAGTAAAAAATCCCTCCAACATACATATAATATACCCCTGAATCACTTTATGTCCTACTCATAAAACTCAGAGGGTTTTCTGTGCGGTCAAAAAAAAAAAGGATATCAGTGTGGTCTAGAATTCTGAGGACCACAGGAGTCCCCTTCTTGCTTCTCAGTAAGTAGCCTTCCGAGCCAGTGCGATCGATTAAGATTCCGGAGAGGTAGGATTGTCTCTTGGAGTTGTCCTGGATCTTGAGCGCCATTGTCGTCTGCTGGCTCGTTGAGGTCTTGGTGATGTAGATCGCGAGCTATTGAAGGTGATCGGGAAGTCCAACCAGTTGGGTATCGAGAACCCGGGGATCGCCAGGAACCTGAACAAGTCCAGTAGTTGGTCTGGCCAACGCAGCACAAAAGAGTTGTTCCCTTTCAGTACGATCAGGTGGAAGGGGTGACCCCATCTGTAGGTGGCTCCTGTCGTTCTGATTGCTTCCAGCAATGGTCGTATTTGGCCTCTCATGCGCAGGGTAAGCCGCCATAGATCAGGGAAAAATTGCACCGACGCCCCATCAAAGTCCAAGGGGCCCTGGGACCATGCCCTTCTCAGGATTTCTTCCTTAATTGTGTAATAGTGAACTCTCGCCAATATGTCTCTCGGTGCAAGATCATCTCCTCCCCTAGGACCCTGCACGCGGTGCACGCGGTCCAGTTCTAATTCCGCTGTAGGGGGCTTGTCCAGTAGTCGATTGAATATGGCCACAATCGTTGCTCTGAGATCACTTTCTGAAGTGGCTTCAGGCAGGCCGCGCACTCTGATGTTGTTTCTCCTGCTGCGATTCTCGCCATCATCTATTGAAAGTTGCATCAGGATCAGGCGCCTTTTATAATCCACATGAGCCTTTTCTATGTCTGACATTCTTGACTCCAGCAGAGAAGTAGATGTTTCTACCTCTGATACCCTGGAGTCTACAGTATCTATTCTCTGCTTTAGATCATGAATCTCTTTAGACAGGGTATTCACAATAGTAGCTGCAGATTCAGTGATGTCCTGTTTAGTGGGGAGGAGGGCGATTATCCCTTTCCAGCATTCAGGGAATGATTGCTCCTGGGTGTTAGCAGACTGTATGGATGAACAGCTGTCAGCCCCTGGGATTTCTGGGGACAGGATCGGGGAGTCCGGTCTGTTAGGAAGAGACCCATTACCTTGTGGGGCATTAGGGAGCCCCTTGCCTGTCTTCTTGAGCGATGCTGTGCCTGCATTGCCAGTGCGTGGCGGCGCCATCTTGGACTCCGGGGCCTGTGACGGAGTTGCCGAATTCCGTAGAAAATAGGCAGCAATGTCCGCGGTTCTGTTAGCTGCGGGTGATCCCGGAGGTCTTTCCGTCATGGACATGTAGTTTTAACGCCGGTACGTGCGCTAGATCCGGTTCTCAGCCTAAGCGAGGCACGGAGCTCCCAGAGAAAGCAGCCTCACAGCGCCATTGCCAAGCCACGCCCCTGTCCCAGGAATTCTTATACTTTTTCTAAGGAATAGCCCGCCATAGCAAAAGATTGCTGTACATGTACCATTTAAAGTGTTTCTAAAGCCAGGTGTTCTATGGTGGTGCAGGGAGAAGAGGAGGAGCCAAGAACATCGGCAGGGGGATCCCAAAGGAGGAGGTTTGGAGCCTCTCTGTGCAATACCACAGAGCTGGTAAGTATAACATGTTTGTTATTTTTTTAAATATATATTAGCCTTTACAACAATGCTAGGGGGTGGCTATTGAGGCTGGAGCCCAGAATCTGGGGCCAGCCCTATCGTGAGAGTGTCGTAGGCTGCCTGACACAGCGCTGTCCCACACAGCCACTGCACTCTCACTGAGTCTGCACTCTGTGCTTCACTGACAGCCAGAGCCAGGAGATCATTGTGTGAGCGAGTCTCCTCCTTGCTCCGCTCATATCATTGAGCCGGGAGGAACTTTCTCACACGATCTCCTGAGCTGGTGAGTGCAGACCATGGGGGAGGGGGGAACTGTACTACCCAACCTCTCTGTATACCTAGACTCTCTGTATATACACCAGCCTCTCTGTATACCTAGCCTCTCTGTATATACACCAGCCTCTCTCTATAACCAGCCTCTCTGTATACAAAAGCTTCTCTGTATATACACCAGCCTCTCTTTATACCTAGACTCTCTGTATATACACCAGCCTCTCTGTATACCTAGCCTCTCTGTATATACACCAGCCTCTCTGTATACCTAGCCTCTCTGTATATACACCAGCCTCTCTGTTTACACCAGCCTCTCTGTATATACACCAGCCTCTCTCTATAACCAGCCTCTCTGTATACAAAAGCTTCTCTGTATATACACCAGCCTCTCTCTATAACCAGCCTCTCTGTATACAAAAGCTTCTCTGTATATACACCAGCCTCTCTGTATATACACCAGCCTCTCTGTATACAAAAGCCTCTCTGTATATACACCAGCCTCTCTGTATACCCAGCCTCTCTGTATATTCACCAGCCTCTCTGTATACCCCAGCCTCTCTGTATATACACCAGCCCTCTCTGTATATACACCAGCCTCTCTGTATATACACAAGCCTCTTTATATATACCCAGCCTCTCTGTATACCCAGCCTCTCTGTATACACCAGCCTCTCTGTATATACTCCAGCCTCTCTGTATACCCAGCCTCTCTGTATACCCAGCCTCTCTGTATATACACCAGCCTCTCTGTATACCCAGATTCTCTGTATACCCAGCCTCTTTGTATATACACCAGCCTCTCTGTATACCCAGCTTCTCTGTATACCCAGCCTCTCCGTATATATACAAGCCAGGTGTCCTATGGTGGTGCAGGGAGAAGAGGAGGAGCCAAGCGCACCGGCAGGGGGATCCCAAAGGAGGAGGTTTGGAGCTTCTCTGTGTAATACCACAGAGCTGGTAAGTATAACATGTTTGTTATTTTTTTAAATATATATTAGCCTTTACAACAATGCTAGGGGGTGGCTATTGAGGCTGGAGCCCCGAATCTGGGGCCAGCCCTATCGTGAGAGTGTCGTAGGCTGCCTGACACAGCGCTGTCCCACACAGCCACTGCACTCTCACTGAGTCTGCACTCTGTGCTTCACTGACAGCCAGAGCCAGGAGATCATTGTGTGAGTGAATCTCCTTCTTGCTCGGCACATATCATTGAGTTAGGAGGAACTTTCTCACACGATCCCCTGAGCTGGTGAATGCAGACCATGGGGGAGGGGGGAAACTGTACTACCCAACCTCTCTGTATACCTAGCCTCTCTGTATATACACCAGCCTCTCTTTATACCTAGCCTCTCTGTATATACACCAGCCTCTCTGTATACACCAGCCTCTTTGTATATACACCAGCCTCTCTGTTTACACCAGCCTCTCTGTATATACCCCAGCCTCTTTGTATACCCAGCCTCTCTGTATATACACTAGCCTCTCTGTATATTCAGCCTCTCTGTATACCCACCCTCTCTGTATATACACTAGCCTCTCTGTATACCCAGGCTCTCTGTATATGCACCAGCCTCTCTGTATATACACTGGCCTCTCTGCATACCCAGCCTCTCTGTATATACACCAGCCTCTCTGTATACCCAGCCTCCCTGTATAAATAACAGCCTCTCTGTTTACCTAGCCTCTCTGTATACCCAGCCTCTATGTATATACACCAACCTCTCTGTATACCCAGCCTCTCTGTATAACCAGCCTCTCTGTATACCCAGCCTCTCTGTATAACCAGCCTCTCTGTATATACACTAGCCTCTCTGTATACCCAGCCTCTCTGTATAAACAACAGCCTCTCTGTATACCCAGCCTCTCTGTATATACACTAGCCTCTCTGTATACCCAGGCTCTCTGTATATGCATCAGCCTCTCTGTATATACACTGGCCTCTCTGCATACCCAGCCTCTCTGTATATACACCATCCTCTCTGTATACCCAGCCTCCCTGTATAAATAACAGCCTCTCTGTATACCTAGCCTCTCTGTATACCCAGCCTCTATGTATATACACCAACCTCTCTGTATACCCAGCCTCTCTGTATAACCAGCCTCTCTGTATATAAACTAGCCTCTCTGTATACCCAGCCGCTCTGTATAAACAACAGCCTCTCTATATACCTAGCCTCTCTGTCTATACACCAGCCTCTCTGTATATACATCAGCCTCTCTGTATATACACCAGCCTCTCTGTATACACCAGCCTCTCTGTATAGACACCAGCTTCTCTGTATATACACAAGCCTCTCTGTATATACCCAGCCTCTCTGTATATACACCAGCCTCTCTGTATATACACCAGCCTCTCTGTATACTCAGCCTCTCTGTATATTCACCAACCTTTCTGTATACCCAGCCTCTCTGTATAGCAAGCCTCTCTGTATATACAGCAGCCTCTTTGTATACCCAGCCTCTCTGTATACCTATCAGGGCTGGGCTCAGCCCTTCCTTCTCCGAGCTGGCCGCTCAGCTGTCGGCTAATTGCCAGCTCCTATTTCTCCACAGTGACTCAGCTGTTAATGATCTGCTCGTCAGTCCTGGCTACCTAAAGCCGTCCAGCTCACTTCATCTCTGCCTTCGCCTTTGGTCACATCTCAGAGACTTTCTCCCTTCTCTGACATTGGCTGACTACCCGATCTGGTTACTGAACTCTGGCTATGTATTGACTACGCTTACTCTGTTTACCTTTTTATTATTATTAAACAAGTGTGATTAACTGTACTTCTGTCTCAGACTGATTCATGGTTTTTGACAAAACCCCAGCATTGATTGGCACTCATTGACACTGATTGGCAGCACTGATGGGCACAGATTGGCAGCACAGTTTGGCACCTAATGTCAGCACAGCTTGGCACCGATTGACAGCACAGATTGGCACTGACTGGCAGCACAGATTGGCACTGATTGGCAGCACAGAGTGGCTCTGATTGGCAGCACAGTTTTGCACCTATTGTCAGCACAGTTTGGCACTGATTGGGGGGAGGTAGTGAGGCTTGCAAGAGCTGCTGTGTGTGTGTGTGACACTGTCATGTAATGTAACTACTTACTGGGAGAGAGACCAGCTGTCACAACTCAGCCGCGATGTCGGGGTGTGCAGGACCCAGCAGCTATCAAACACCAGCCAATGATTAGGCTGCTTAAGAAAGGGATCGGAGCCACATAAATGTAGCGGGCCACCCAGACCCCATTCCATTGGCTGGCGTTTGATAGCTGTTCGGCCCCGCCCACCCCCAACATCACCACTGAGTTTTGACAGCTGGTTTTTCTCTCTGCAAGCAGTAACATTACCGCACAGTTCACACACTCAGCGGCTCTGGCAAGTTTCACGATCTGCTGCATCAGTGCGGGCTACACACTCTTCAATGCAATATTTCGGGGCATATCTCAGGAGACAGCTTGGGGTGATTAGCACGCCCCGGGCGCACGCCTGTGCTTGTCATATATCACTAGACCCCTTGTGTGTTAATTGAATGTGTGACCTATTTAAATGTATCATTTCTTGTTGCAAAAGTTGCCTTTTTGTACACATTTTTTATTTCTGGATAAAAAATTGCCTCATCTCTCCCTCTTTAAATGCAGCCTACTAAAAGGCTTACATTGTTGTTTTTGTAGTGTTTTTGTCAACTCCGTATTGTAACTATGTAGACCATAAAGTGTGGCACTACACTAAACAAAGATCACATGCTATTCTATGAAACATGTTTCGCCACAGTTTTGCAAGTGTTACAAAGTTGAGGGATTTGGCTAAATTTTATTTCAAAGTGTTAATCTTCCAATCGATTTTAGATCTGTTCTGTCTACTACTTACGCTGCTCAATTCTGGCCTATTACTGACCTATACTTTGATTTTTTTTCTATCAAGTTACAATTAATTAGATGGGAGTGCCTCTGTTCTAAGTAAGCCAAGGAATAGTGTAGGCTTCCTTCTGGGACAACAGCCATGCAGACCAATTTGATGCAGGGTGAGGCATATGGTCTGAGCACTGACATGCTAACCCCCACCCCTTCAACCTCTGCAGCAATGCTGGCAGCACTTATACGTCTATTTCCCAAAGACAACCTCTGGATATGACGCTGAGCATGTGCACGCAACTTCTTTGGTCGATTATGGTGCAGCCTGTTTAGAGTGAAACCTGTCCTGTTAAACCGCTGTATGGTCTCGGTCACTGTGCTGCAGCTCAGTTTCATGGTCTTGTCAATCTTCTTATAGCCTAGGCCATCTTTATGTAGAGCAACAATTCTTTTTTTCAGATCCTGAGAGTTATTTGCCATCAGGTGCCATGTTGAACTTACAGTGACCAGTATGAGAGAGTGAGAGCGATAGCACAAAATTTAACACACCTGCTCCCTATTCACACCTGAGACCTTGTAACACTAACGAGTCACATAACACCGGGGAGGGAAAATGGCTAATTGGACCCAATTTGGACATTTTCACTTAGGGGTGTACTCACTTTTGTTGCCAGCGGTTTAGACATTAATGGCTGTGTGTTGAGTTATTTTAAAGGGACAGCAAATTTACACTGTTATACAAGCTGTACACTCACTACTTTGCTACAATGTAAAGTGTCATTTCTTCAGTGTTGTCACATTAAAAGAGATAATAAAATATTTACAAAAATGTTAGCGGTGTACTCACTTTTGTGAGATACTGGATATTGTATATTTATCCAAGTTGGTCCAGAGATTACCTGTGCAGCTGGTAAATACATAAAAGTGGTTATAACCTTTAAAAAAAAGAACCTGTTCCTTTAAGGCATGATCTATAGCACAGTGCTTGTGTCATCTAATTTTCCCTTCCTACATAGTTTCATATTTGGTAAGGTTGAATAAATATAATAGTGCATCCAGTTCAACCTGTGTAGGTGTGTGTGCGTGTATAAAATCATTTCCCATATCTGAAAAATATTTTTTCGCTAAGATGCACATCCAAGAATCTATCCTTACTTCCTGCCGACACCACCGATTGTGGAAGAGAGTTCCACATTCTTACCGCCCTGACAGTTAAAAAAAAAAACCCTACGCAGCTTAAGGTTAAACTGCTTCTCTTCCAGTCTCATTGTGTGGCCCCGTGTCCTCTTACACTCCCTGGGACTGAAAAGTTTCATACTTATGCTGGGATTACCATTGAGGTATTTGTAGATTGCTATCATATCTCCTCTCAAGCGCCTCTTCTCCAGTCAGAACAAACTCAGAGCTTGTAGTCGTTCCTCATAATTGAGATCCTCCGGTCCCCATATTAATTTAGTTGCTCTTCTCTGGACTCTCTCCAGCTCCAGCACATCCTTTCTGATGCCCTGTGCACACGAGCGGACTTTTTGACCAGACTGGTCCGACGGACCGACTCCGGCAGACAATCCGACCGTGTGTGGGCTTCATCGGACCTTCAGCAGACTGTTTCTGTCGAAAATCTGATGGACTTTAGATTTGGAACATGTTTCAAATCTTTCCGCCGGAACTCCGCCGCACCCAGTTCCTATCGAGAAATCTGTTCATGTGTATGCTAGTCTGACGGACAAAAAACGACGCTAGGGCAGCTATTGGCTACAAACTTCCTTATTTTAGTCCAGTCGTACGTCATCACGTACGACTCCGTTGGACTTTGGTGTGATCGTGTATAGGCAAGTCCGTAAGTTTGAAAGCCCGTCGGAAGTCCGTCCAAAGTCCGACGTAAAGACTGTCAGACCTTTGTTGTCGAAAAGTCCACCCGTGTGTACAGGGCATGAGGATTGGTGACCAGAACTGGACATAATACTCCAGATGCGGCCGAGCCAGAGTTTTATAAAGTGGCAGGATTTTAAAGCATATCCTCATTTTGTGGTATTTTTTAAGGCAATCAAAACATGTTACTTAAAAAAATATATCATATTTTATTGAAATTGGTTTATCATTAAAATTGTGAAAAGGCACATTGTACAATCTTCACTACACATAAGGTTCAACACAGCATATATAGCATATATCAAAGTTGCTATCCTACCCAAATTCTACTGAATCGATCCTTCTATTATCATCGAAGTGGAATACCAGCAAGTAGTTGGTGGATACCACTTCATGTATTCCTTCTATTGTTAAAGCATCTTTGATATATGCTATATATGCTATGTTGAACCTTATGTGTTGTGAAGATTGTACAATGTTTCTTTTTACAATTTTAATGATAAACCAATTTCAATAAAATTATATATTTTTTTAAATAATATGTTTTGATTGCCTTAAAAATACCACCATGCTTTAAAATCCTGCCACTTTATAAAACTCTGGCTTGGCTGCATCTGAAGTATTCCATCTAATTCTGGTCACCAATTCTCAAAAAGATGTGCTGGAGCTGGAGAGAGTCCAGAGAAGGTCAACTAAATTAATATGGGGACCGGAGGACCTCAATTATGAGGAACGACTACAAGCACTGAGCTTGTTCTCACTGGAGAAGAGGCACTTGAGAGGAGATATAATAGCAATATACAGTGCAAATACCTCAATCATTTTATTTCTGGAGTAAATTCCCATTTTAATGCATGCTAATATTCTGCCGGGTTTGGTAGCTGCAGCTTGACATTCCATGCTATTGCTCAGTCTGTCCTCTACTAGGACCCCTAGATCCTTCTCCATCCTGAAATCACCTAGAGGTTCTCCCCCCAGTGAGTAACTTGTGTTTATATTTTTACCCCCCAAGTTCCTAACGTGTAATATACCTGGTTGATCCTGCCAATTCTTGGGTTTCCCTGTCTGTGCTGACCAGAGTAATCTTGGCTGCTGAGCCATGATACTGTGGTCAGTTTACATGCCGCCGTCACTCCACTCTCTGCTCTAAACCTCTCCCCTTTCCCCCTCCCTCCCTGCCTGTCAGTATGAGAGCTGATCTTGTACCCGCCCCTCCGGCCACTATTCCGATTCAATTTGCAGCAAAAATAGTTGTATCCCCTCAGGCTTAAACAATTATTAACTACAGTGTGTACTTTTTTAAATGACAAGGCTGAATAACGTTTTTAATCCTGAAGCTGTGCGGTCACGTGATTCCCCGCTGCTGGCTGACGGAGAAAGAGAGCAGTGGGGGATCTGTGCCCGCAAAGATGCGGGATGAAAAAAGTTATTTAGCCTTGTCACTTAAAAAAAAAAAAATCACACGCAGTAGTTAAAAATTGTTTAAGCCTGAGGGGATACAATGTGACGTTTCATACATTTTAAGTTGAAGCATTTTGTGAACTGTCAACTATTTTGGGGGAATGGAGGGGTTATTTGGTGATGTGTTGTTGCATTCATTTTTACAGGATATTAAAATACAGACTGGTCACCTTTATGATACAAATGCATGCAATCTACTTTTACCTGACTAGACATACAGGAGTTGACTTAGTTAATGCAGACCTTCACCCTCTAAAATATGATCCATCCTCTCCATCCCTCTTCCTGCCCTTTGCCCAGATAGCGCTCTTTTTCTTTTTTTCTTTATTTGCCCATTTTTTTTAAATAAATTGTGCTGCCCCATCCCCTTTGTACATAATTCACCTAGGCCAGTGTTTCTCAACCTTTCTTCAGTCAAGGCACCCTTTAAAATTCCACACAATCTCATCCACATGCATAGGACACCCAACATCCGTAGTGATTTATTCTTCCACGGCAAATACATCTTTGTACACTGGTACTGATTGGTATTCCAATGTTTCTCTTCTCCCTCGGTTTCTCTCCCTATCTCAACTAATGTGACCCTGGTGCTAAAGAAGAGGAGCAGGTGCCCGATGTCCTCCTTATCAACTGATCACATCATTGGTTGTTAGGACACTAGCAGCTGGAAGGCTTTAATGGTGAATGAATGAATGAATGATTTGTAAAGCGCTGCAAATGCGAACTGAATCGCCTCAAGGCGCTAGATGCATTCTCTGTTGTCAGCTTCTTAGAAAATGAAGGTCTTTAGATTTTTCCTGAAGGCCTGATGGTTTTCTTCCATGCGGATGTAGGTCGGAAGAGCGTTCCATAGCCGAGGTCCTTGGACTGCGAATCTTCGTTCTCCCTTTGCTTTGTAGCGGTATTTGGGAATGATGAGGAGGTTTTGGTTAGCTGATCGAAGACTGCGATTAGGTGTGTAGTGTTTTATTTTCTCCCGGAGATATAGCGGAGCGTTTCCTTGTATGCATTTGTGGGTGAGGCAGGGGTCTTGAATGTGATCCGATTCTCTACGGTTAGCCAGTGTAGGCTCTTTAGGGATGGGGAAATGGATTCCCAGGGTTTTTTTCCTGTTAACAGTCTTGCCGCCGTGTTTTGGATGAGTTGCAAGCACGCAAGCTGATATTGGGGTAGTCCTACGTAGAGCAAATTTGCGTAGTCGAGTCGGGAATTGAGGATTGTTCCAACAACTGCCGCTTTGTCCTCTTCTGGGATGAAGGGGATGAGTCTACGTTGCAGGCGGAGGAGATGGTGGGATCCGCTAACTACTGATCCTATTTGTGCATCCATTGTCATTCCTGAGTCAAAGATGACTCAGAGACTCTTGGCTTTGGTGCTTGGAGAGATGGTCTGTCCGAGGATGGTGGGAGGTGTCCACGGAGTCTTCGTTTTGGAATTTTTGTTAGCGTGTAGGAGAAGAAGTTCTGTTTTTGATCCGTTGAGTTTGAGGGAGCTAATGGTCATCCAGTCATCTATTAAAGTGAGGCATTTCTCTAATTGCTGATGAAGGTCTTTTTGTCCGGTGATGCGTAGGTAGAGTTGGGTGTCATCAGCGTATGAGTGGAAGCAGAGGTCTGTTTTTCTGATGATATTGAGGAGTGGGCAGATGTAGATGTTGAATAGCACTGGTGACAAGGGTGAGCTCTGAGGGACTCCACAAGAGATTGCCTGGGTTTCTGAGGTGAATGTTCCTAGTTTCACTGAGAGCGATTCTCTAAGAAGGATGCAAACCATTTTAAAGCAGAATCTGTAGCTCCTGCTACTTCTGCGAGGCGGACAAGTAAAGTATTGTGGTCCACTGTATCGAATGCTGCGCTGAGGTCTAACAGTACCAGGAGACACGATTCTCCGTCATCTGCTGCTTCAAGGGCTTCGTCCCATATTTTGAGAAAAGCTGTTTCTGTGTCAATGGTGTACAATCAAAACCTGTGGCTTTGTGTAAATAATAGGCAGGCTTGATCCACCCGCTGGCTTGTATACAGTTTTTGGGCAGTTTCTAGGTATTTTCCCAAGGCACCCCTGAAGACACCCCTGAAGGTACCCTGGTTGAAAAAGGCTGGCCTAGGCAAATTACATGCACTTCCTTTGCCTTCTGGGCTATGCACATCACGTATCCCAGCAGGCAAAGCCTTTCATTCAGTAAAATTGGAGGGGGTGGGCCTAACGGGACACCACCAGGAAGAGCACCAGCTGAACCCAGAACAGCCAGCAGCCTCTCAATGATGATATACAAAAACATGGCGGCACGGGACCAAGCCCTGTCAGAAGAGAAGAGGATTTCAGCTGGACAATGCTGGATCAACTGGGTGGGGGAGTATCTGAAGTGTGCATGGAGCCTTACATGTTCCCAGGTCAGAGTATGAAGACATAGTCGGAACTAAACATTAAACCAGTCTTAAATGCTAGGAAAGACATTTTTATTTTTTTTACTGCCATCAATACAATTTGGTTCAGAACTGAAATGACATTAAAAAAACTAACAAAGGATGTAGCAGCGAAATAATCTTTCTTCTGGAATCAAATTATCAAGTAATCAAAAACATTTATTAAATAAGAGGTATATGATGTTCTCAGTGTAAAAAATATTTTGTCAAAAAAAAAGGCATCAGGGTTAACGTATGTTCCCTTTGTTAGAACGGAAAATACAGACAACAAACATTTTATCAAAACATTTTTGCCATCAGGAGTGGAAAATCATCATACAAAACACATCTCTCGTTCATTTATCTATGTCTTTGCCAACATTTCTCCAGCCAATATACTCTGAGCTAATTTGCAATGCTAAAGGAGACCTCCAGACAAAACACAGCACTCAATGATAAATATGCAGCACACATAGTCATAACCGTTTTTATTTTAGTTTGCACTGTTTGGCAGAAAAGTAATGCCATTTTTTGCCTTTAACAACTCCAGAAGCCGCTTACTGACGGCTACTTTTTTCTATGAAGCATGGATGGACACAGCGAGTCACTGTGACAAGGTGTACTGTTAATGGATAAGTGTACAATTGTGGTAAAAAGAAAATGACATAATCATTTGGAATCAATCCTCAGTGCTGTCTTTGTGTTGATGTGTGGACTGCAGTGCACTTCAGTGTAGAATGCAGACACCTGACTGTAAACAGAGCAACCTTTTTACTGATCTGTCTGTGATAACAGCTATTAGGTCAAAGGCAATAGTACAGCCGTGGCCAAAAGTTTTGAGAATGACACAAGTATTAATTTTCACAAAGTCTGCTGCCTCCGTTTTTACAATGGCAATTTGTCATATACTCCATAATGTTTTAAAGAGTGATCTGATGAATTGCAACGTCCCTCTTTGCCATGAAAATGAACCTAATCCCATAAAAAACATTTCCACTGCATTTGTGAAGAAGGGTTCAGGGTGCCCAAGAAAGTCCAGCCTCAGCCAGGACCATCTAATACAGTTGGTTCATCTGCAGGATCGGGGCACCACCAGTGCAGAGCTTGCTCAGGAATGGTAGCAGGCAGGTGTGAGTGCATCCGATTGCACAGTGAGGTGAAGACTTTTGGAGGATGGCCTGATGTCAAGGGCAGCAGAGAAGCCACTTCTCACCAGGAAAAAGGGCAGCAAAGAAGTCACTTCTCTCCAGGAAAAACATCAGGAACAGACTGATATTCTGCAAAGGGTACAGGGATTGGACTGCTGAGGACTGGGGTAAAGTCATTTTCTCTGGTTAATCCCCTTTCCCATTGTTTGGGGCATCTGGAAAAAAACCTTGTCTGGAGAAGAAAAGGTGAGCGCTACCATCAGTCCTGTGTCAAGCCAACAGTAAAGCATCCTGAGACCATTCATGTGTGGGGTTGCTTCTCAGACAAGGGAGTGGGTTCACTCACAATTTTGAACACAGCCATGAATAAAGAATGGTACAAAAACATCCTCCGAGAGCAACTTCTCCCAACTATCCAAGAACAGTTTGGTGATGAACAATGCCTTTCCCAGCATGATGGAGCACCATGCCATAAGACAAACGTGATAACTAAGTGACTTGGGGAACAAAACATCAAAATTTTGTGGCCATGGCCAGACACCTCCCCAGACCTTAATCCTATTGAGAACTTGTGGTCAATCCTCAAGAGACAGTCAGGATGTGGCCCAGAAATTGATTGACAGCATGCCAGAGCTAATTGCAGAGGTCTTAAAAAAGAAGGGTCAACACTAAAAATATTGACTCTTTGCATAAACCTAATGTAATTGTCAATAAAAGCTTTTGACACTTATGAAATGCTTGTGATTATACTTCAGTATACCATAGTAACATCTGACAAAAGGATCTAAAAACACTAAAGCAGCAGACTTTGTGAAAATTTATATTTGTGTCATTCTTAAAACTTTTTGGCATGGTTGTATAAGTTGCTGGGTGTCTCCTGATAAACTGTATTATAAAAGCAAAAGTGCACTTATCCTTTAAGAGTAAGAAGTAATATTCCGTGTCTCTTAACCACTGCAGCAAATTCAATTTATTCTTACAGTGGAAACTCCTGTGTATTATCCAGTGCATTTTTACTCAGTTGCTAAGAAATGATTTTTAAATTTCAATGTAGATACAAATAAAGCTATAACTTATGCATAGATATAAAAGTTTTCTGGAAACTGGAATTCACTTTTAATAAATGTCAAACTTCAAAATGATGTTCCCAACAAACAGGTGTGTTCAGTGTTGGAGCAGCAAAGAGAGAGAGCTCTGTATTTGAATTGGTACAGTACAGGTTGGCAGGAACATTGTCCATAGAGCTGGTCCCCATGAGATCTTTGGCTTCATAATACAATCCAAGTCAGTAAGCTTCGATCTATTCCTGACATGTCAGGCAGGATAACGCTATCTCCACTCATGTGGATCCCAGCTGTATACTGACAAGAGAGTGGTAGAACCCTTTCATCTGCAGCAGTTGTTGATGTGTTCCCAGTTCTACGACCTTCCCATTTTGGATAACAGCGATTTTGTCTGCATTCTGAATGGTGGATAGTCGGTGGGCGATCACTATACAGGTACGACCCTGTCGAGCTTTATCCAGAGCTTCCTGTACGACCTGGAGGGGAAAAGAGCACATGCATTAAGTACTCAGCAAATTACACGTTGTACACACCCATTGGGAAAGCAGGCTTTGTTTTAAAGGGAAGCCAAACATTCATATGCATAATACTAAATAAAAAACACAGGGGACTTAAAAAAAATCCCTGGACTACTATTCTTATCTACCAGCATCTTCATCCTGTAGCTTCATCAGTAAGGGGAGTGTACAGTCCAAAAAGTTCAACAAACCTACAATCTTGGTTTTCATATTTGACAGTAGGTTGGTGTTTATATTATTGCCGCGTACACACGAGCGAACTTTACAGCAGACTTTGCCCGGCGGACGGGATTTCGTCCGACAATTCGATCGTGTGTGGGCTCCAGCGGACTTTGTTTTCTCAAAAGTTGGACGGACTTAGATTTGAAACGTGTTTCAAATCTATCAGACGGACTCGAGTCCGGTCGAAAAGTCCGCTCGTCTGTATGCTAGTTCGACGGACAAAAAGCCACGCTAGGGCAGCTATTGGCTACTGGCTATGAACTTCCTTGTTTTAGTCCGGTCGTACGTCATCACGTACGAATTCGACGGACTTTGGTTGATTGCGTGTAGGCAAGTCCGTTCATTCAGAAAGTCAGTCGAAAAGTCTGCCGGGCAAAGTCTGCCGTAAAGTCCGCTCGTGTGTACGCGGCATAAGAGTTGCAGAAATCTCCAAATGCATCCAACAAACCCTTTTAGCCTCTCCCTTTACAAGTTAACAACAGCTAAAAACCCTGCCTACAATCTGGTGCCATGAACAATTCTGGGGACGATTCAATAAAGCATTTGCAACACTTTTATGGTCCCTTACACCTAATTCATGAAAGGCTTGCCATTGTTTTGTTCTGACACGTGCAACATATTCAGGTGTACATATACAGGCCAGTGCTCGGTGTGGGCCCACAATGTAGTAAAGAGCAGGAAATGCATGTTTGCACAGGGAGCTGTGACAGCTTCCAACTCAGGGTTTGCTGTTTGCTAGGATGCTGACATCCTAGTAACCAATGGATCATCCTTGACCACAGTCAACTGCTGATCAGGAGATTCCCCAGCCAACGGGCAAATGTAAACAAAGGGGACATGGTGAAGAGAACAACCTAGATTGTGCTTTCTATGCCACTTAGCCCTTTTGTTTACAGTGTTCTTGATATATTGTATGCCACTATCTGTCTTCTCCTCCTATAATGCTTGCTCAGTTAGTAAAGCACAGAATTTAAGTCTGATTTTAACTGGGAGTGGTGATAATGAAGTCCACAAAAACACAATTTTCTCCCAAAGTCTATGGTGGTGGCATAGCATTTGCTTACATGGTCTAGATCAGTGGTCTCCAAACTGCAGTTTGGAGACCAGATGAGGCCCTTTGCCTGCTTTTATCCAGCCCTTTGGGCACGCTTTCATCCATGGAAACCCAAAAACGGGGCATAATTCCCCCCCACTGAACCCAATGAAGGGGCACAATTCCTCCCAATGACACCAATGATGGGGTACAATTTCTCCCAATGACACCAACAATGGGTCGCAATTTCTCCCAATAAAAACCAGCAATGGGGCCCGATGGCACCAACGATGGGGCACAATTCCTCCCACTGACACCAAAGATGGGGCATTGTTTTTTCCCACTGATGTTGTGACCTTTTCTACTCCCAAAGGCCACAGTTTGCCCCCCCTAAAGTCTGAAGGACAATAAACTGGCCCTTTGTTTAGAAAGTTTGGAGACTGGTCTAGATCAATTATGTAGCGGGTCACATTTGCACTGGTTAGCTGTCATGAGTGTGACAGTTTCGCTCTCAGGGCTCACTGGTTGCTTTATTATTCCAAGACTAGATCACAGAAGAGACCACCCACACCAAGCCTTACTTATTTTTTTTTTAAATCAAGTAATTTTTTATTCATATAAAAAGAAAGAGAACAAATACACATTTTTGTACATCCTTCACTTACTCTTTTAACCCACCACCCCAAAATTTAACATACATACCTTTATTTATATAATGCACTACCATTCATTTCTCCCCTATCAAAAATAATATACTTTTTTTTTTTTTAATTTATTCACTATACATAATTCCAAAAGGTAGAAAAGAAGAGAGAAAAAAAATAATTTCCTGGAATCCACGAGAGAGAGGGTCCCATTATCCTTAATTCTACATCGCACCCTTCCCTTATCTGATAATCCAGCATTCCCATATTTGTTTAAACATTTTGGCATTTCCCCTTTTATTATACACAAATCTTCCCTTGCTTATTGTTTTATTAACCTCACCCTCCCATTCTACGCAGGTTGGTGGATTTAACACCAGCCACCTCCTTGCTATCAACTTCCGTGTAAGAAAAAGGCATCTAACTATTGCTATTTGTCTCCCCCACACGTTATTATCCTTTTCCATATAACCCAGTAGGCATATCTTGGGGTCTAGGTCAAGAGTTATTCAAAATACCTTACTTATTTTTCCAATAACTTCACTCCAGTACCTATTTAGCTTGGGGCACCTCCACATCATATGAACTAGGTCTCCTTTTGGGTCCCTACATCTTGGGCATTTAGCGTCCATCCTCCACCCATATAAAAATAGTTTCTGAGGTGTCTTATATGCTCTATGCAGCAGTATTAAGTGTGACACTGATTGTGATGGTGACAGGGTGCTTAAGGGACCTATTTCCAGGATATGCTTCCACTGTTCGTTTGACAGTTTCGCGCTCAGGGCTCACTGGTTGCTTTATTATTCCAAGACTAGATCACAGAAGAGCCCACCCACACCACGCCTCACTTTAACATGTTTCACCCTAAAGAACTCATAGAGACTGAAAAGTCAACCTAAGAGGCCCAAGACTTGTACTTTTAACTCTAAAAGAAGGGATAGATGTTTCCGCAATGAGGAAAGGGCTACCTGGCCAGGCAACTAATCTTGTAGAAAGATGCCAAGGTTGTAGGAGCCCTCACAACATGACATCCCCCAAAACTAATGAAAACCCAAAGTAACCATCCCTGAAGTCATCCTGAAGGGGAAGGTAAAGCGAGCTGTGCAGCTCCTGGTGGGACACACAACAAAGATCTTGGAGGAGTGGGGACAGTTGATAAGGGAAGGGTGGATTTCTAAAGAATAGCTTTATGGGTATCTTTTCATTTGGACTTTTAGCTCAGCATGAAATATTATTGTGGCTACGGAGCCTTTTTAGAAATTGAAAATGTGTAAGCATGGAGTCCCAAGTTAAACTGATCTTTGAAGTGCTACTGAGTAATACACATAGGGGGTGGTTTACTAAACTGGAGATTGCAAAATCTGGTGCAGCTCTGCATAGAAACCAATCAGCTTCCAGGTTTTTTTTGTCAAAGCTTAATTGAACAAGCTGACGTTGGAAGCGGATTGGCTACCATGCACAGCTCCATAAGATTTTTCAGTCTCCGATTTGAATAAATCCACCCTATAGCTCTTCAGTCAACACTGACCAAAATTTTTCGAGACCAGCCAAGAGTACTGCACAAATCTACTGCTTTACCTTTTCGCTCTCAGTGTCCAGAGCAGATGTGGCCTCATCCAGCAGCAGGATTTTAGGCCTTCGAATAAGGGCTCGTGCTATGGCGATCCTCTGCTTCTGACCTCCAGACAGCTGTGTGCCCTTGTCTCCAACACGAGTATTGTATTTCTGTAGAAAGGCAACACGCCATTAGAGATGCAGACTGTAATTATGCACATAAAAATCACAACACACGTGAATGCACACATTTTTTCTACTTAGATAAAATATCTTTATTTTTCAAATTATTATTTATTATAGGATGAATTCACGACACTCTGTAAATCATGCTAGGCTTTAAAATAAGAAAGCCCAGTAGTAATGCTATGATTTCTGGCAGAAAATCAAGAGCTGCGATCTACACTATATTACCAAAAGTATTGGGACGCCTGCCTTTACACGCATATAAACTTTAACCTTCCTGGCGATATGATTATTTCAGATTTTTGATGCTCAAAACGGTACAATGTTTTGCATGGAAATTTGGCGTTTTATATTGTAGGCCTGTAACACACACACTCCCGGGTATGATAACGTTTGAAACACGAAATCATAAATTATAATATAATAAATAACTAAATAATTATAACAAATAATAATATAATATTATATATAAGTAATCAAATCAAAAACCCTGAAATTTGCTCAGTTGCAGAATTGTCGCTGTCGTTACTTTCAGTGTTTGATGACGGATTTCCCCACAAATCGCTCAATTCTGCAAGTGATTCTAATTTATTATCGTTGTTTTCTAGCTGGTCTAAAACCGCTTTTGATGTAAAGGGACACTTTTTGGTTGCTATGGACAATCCCCAGTTTCCAGGCAGAAAGAACAGTATTTATAAAACTGCATGCAGGGCACTGGACAAAGCACTGGGGACAAAAGGGATGTGAAATAAATTGATACAGTAATGTAATCTGTAAGATTACAGTGTACTGTATGTATTGTGTGTGTTTTTACTTTTTGAATTTGGCGCCGTGCTCCGTCCCCGTGCGTCGCAACACTCACAGGGAACGGAGCCCGGCACTGTGATAGATGCAGCGGAGGACACAGCCCGCACACACAGTGGAGAGACATCGCAGGATCCTGGGGACAAGGTAAGTAACTTTGCCTGGATCCTGCGATGCGATCCCGAGTGTGGCTCGGGGTTACCGCTTTTGGTACTGAAAATCCACCCTGAGCCACACTTGGGATTACCGCTAAGGAGGTTAATGGCATCCCAGTCTAAATCCATAGGGTTCAATATTGACTTGGCCCACCCTTTGCAGCTATAACAGCTTCAACTCTTCTGGGAAGGCTGTCCATAAGGTTTAGGAGTGTGCCAGGGAATCTTTGACCATTCCTTCAGAAGCGCATTTGTGAGGTCAGGCACTGATGTAGGACTAAAAGGCCTGGCCCACAGTCTCTGCTCTAATTCATTCTAAAGGTGTTCGATTGGGTTGAGGTCAGGACTCTGTGCAGGCCAGTCAAGTTCCTCCACCCTAAATTCGCTCATCCATGTCTTTAGGGACCTTGCTTTGTGCACTGGTGGGCAGTCATGTTGGAACAGGAAGGGGCCATCCCCAAACTGTTCCCACAAAGTTGGGAGCATGAAATTGTCCAAAATGTCTTGGTATGCTGACGCCTTAAAAGTTCCCTTCACTGGAACTAAGGGGCCAAGCCTAACCCCTGAAAAACCACCCCACACCATAATCCCCCCTCCACCAAATGATTTGGACCAGTGCACAAAGCAAGGTCCATAAAGACATGGATGAGCGAGTCTGGGGTGGAGGAACTTGACTGGCCTGCACAGAGTCCTGACCTCAACCCGATAGAACACCTTTGGGATGAATTAGAGCGGAGACTGCGAGCCAGGCCTTCTCATCTAACATCATCTGGAAGAATGGTCAAAAATTCCATCAGACACTCTCCTAAACCTTGTGGACGGCCTTCCCAGAATTATTGAAGCTGTTAAAGCTACTAAGGGTGGGCCAACTCAATATTGAACCCTACGGACTAAGACTGGGATGCCAATAAGTTCATGTGCATGTAAAGGCAGGCGTCCCAATACTCTTGGTAATATAGTGTATGTTAATGGAGGGGGGTGTCCATTCTCTCACTTATTCAAGCCTATGTTTAGCCACAGCAGCTACCTAAAAAAAAAAAGAGACCTCACAGAGGATAGACCTTGCATAGAACCTGACCTCCTGCCTGTATTCATATATAATATTTATATTTACCTGATTCTGGCTAGGTTTACACATATGCAGCTCTGCGAGCCGGGTTTTACACTGTCACGGCATCCAAAACATTTGAATGGGCTGCCGTGCCTTCTGAAACGCAGGGAAAAGGTCCCTGCTCCCTTTTAGAGAACACAGTCTGCACAGGGACCTCAAGTGCAGTGCGGTTCCCAGTGCGGGTGCAACTTTCAGTGCATACAATGTGCCATTAGGATTCCAGTGCGTTTTTTGTGACGGTGGTTGTGGCTGTGGGAACAGGTGTGGACCCACAACAGGAACGACTCGCACAGATGTGAACCTAGCCTAAAAAGAAACTGGACAATATAGAAAAAATAACAAAAACTACATTCCCTCTCAGGCTGCATTCACACTTCAGCGTTTTGAATTTGCAGCAAATCTGCCCGCGATTTGAAAGCGTTGATGTGTGAATGACAATGGGATTCGCATTTGAGATACCATTCATTTGAATGACACCGCAAATCGCAGTGCGGGTCTGCTGTGATTGTCGTGCGATAAATCGCGCTGCAGTCGCGGCAACCCACATCGTGGGAAGCATGTCGCCCAAAAGTAGCTCTTGAACTTTTTTTGGGCAACATTCTTCCCACGATACCGACAATCATGACAGGTCCGCACCGCGATTTGAGGTGTCATTCAAATGAATGGTATCTCAAATGCAAGTCCCGCGATTTGTCATTCACACATCAGCGTTTTCAAATTGCAGGGCAGATTTGTGGCAAATCTGCCCGTGATTCAAAACGCTGAAGTGTGAATGCTGCCTTAAAATTTACAATGTTATGTAATATAATAGACATGACTATCAGACAATAAGACAGTACAGAGCTGAGACTTACATCAGGAAGAGACTCGATGAAGGTCTGAATATTGGCCTCCTTGGCCGCCTGTTCAATCTCTTCTGGTGTCACCTTTCGACTGTTGTCGCCATAAGCAATGTTCTCTGCTATGCTGCAGTCAAATAGCATGGGCTCCTGGGATACGATACCCATCTGTGCCCGCAGCCACTGGATGTTCAAAGCCTTCACATCAGAACCATCTATGCACTGCAAGAGACACACAATGATAGCTGTCACACACTGGATCACGGCTTTACAATGTAAGGCACAGGTGTCAACACAAGGCCCGCGGGCCGAATCCGGCCCTCCAGGCCATTTCATGTGCAGGAGAGCTCCAGCCCTCCTCTGTTCCTCCTCCAGACCCCTACTTTCTGCTTTCAAGCAATGCATCCAGCTTCTTCCCAGTAGCAGCATAAGGAAAGGGGGTGCACTGTGATGTTAGGGAGAGTAGGGGACTCAACTTCTAATGGTGGGGTGGCTCGTGACATCTAATGTAAGGGGAGGGGATGTGCTGGACATCTAATATTACAGATACAACCGGCCCTTTTGAGGACAATCATAATGCTGATGCGGCCCACGATGAAATTGAGTTTGACACTCCTAATGTAAGGCATCACTCAGATTTCATACAATTCATGCTGCTGAACTATCTCTATCACATACATGCAATATTAGGATTGAAGAGACCTTTTATCCCCACAACAGATTTCTTATTATTAAATTTTGCTTTGTAAATTCTGCTAAGAAAACACAAGACTAGCACACGAGGTGCCAAACTTTATGTCTCGCATATTATTATTCCATTTTCTTGGGACCTTATTGGTCAATTTTTCAGTAATCTGGTGCCAAATGATCTCCATTCTAAACGACCTCAAAACAATGAGTATTATGTCTAATAATGAGGGCACCCTAATTGTTTATCATTCTCTACTTGGCATCCCTATCGGTGACATAAGAAGAGGCGACCTATCCTCTGATTTCAAGTGAGCCTCGCCTTCCATATTTGTTTTGCTAAAAAATTGCCAATACGCATACAACAAAGCTATAATCAACAAGGACAGGATATAACCAATGCTGGTATGACAAAAAGAAAAGGTAAAAAAACAACATAAGGAAATATTATATGTTTTGGGAAAAGGTCAGTAAAGGGATTTTAAAGTTACTGTATTTTTACAGGTAAGTAGGGCGATATTTAGGGTAAAAAACTTGTTGTAATTCACCTTAAGATGGGTTCAGAGATTTTCTAGAAAACTAGGAATGGTTACCCACAGGTACACTTAAACTATTGGATAAGTAGTTATTGGCTGAGGGCAGTGTTCTCCAAACTGTAGCCCGCAGGTCAGATGCCACCCTTTGCTTGCTTTTATCCGACCCTCGGAGCACTATTTCCACTGATATGAGGCATTATTCTTGCCACTGACACCAACAATGACACACCATTCCTTTCCCTGACACCAACAGTGGGGCATTATTGCTCCTACTGATACCAATGATGGGGCACCATTACTCCCACTGACACCAACAATGGGGCACCATTACTCCCACTGACACCAACAATGGGGCACCATTACTCCCACTGACACCAACAATAGTACACCATTCCTCCCACTGACACCAATGATGGGGCACTATTCCTCCCACTGACACTAACAATGGGGCATTATTCCTCCCACTGATACCAATGATGGGGCACCATTCCTCCCACTGACACCAACAATGGGGCTATATTTCTCCCACTGACACCAACAATGGGACTGTCATTATCACTTAGTGCCCCTGTTCCTCATTCCATCACCCGGGTGTTGGCTGTTGCTTTTCCCCTGTCTGTGTTCACCTGCAAGATGATTGATCTGATCAATCACCTGATATAAGCAAACGGAACACTCTATCCCTTGCTTGTGATAGAGACAGTTACCTGCATTGTTCCTGTTCAAGCCTCCCATTTGTCTGCCTTGGTTTGCTGTTTGATTTCCCTGTGTATGACCCGGATTGGATATTGGACTATTCCCTGAACTCAGCCTGCCTTGTTACCTGGACTGTCATTGGATCGCATATTGGACTATTCCCTGAACTCAGCCTGCCTTATTACCTGGACATTCTTAGAACCAGGCTATCTGTCTGCTAAACTGCAAGTAGTCTGTTGTTTGCTCTGCTAGCATCTGCCCTAGTGTGGTGGCCAGGCACTATAGCATTGTGTATAAGTCCTGGGGGCAACCAAGTACCAGTAGGCCTGCTTGTCTTAAGGGAAAGGGGGCTGCTATAGATGAAGCACACAGTAGCTAGCTATAGTGCCTGACCACCTGCATTGAGGAAGGCACCATTCTTCCCACTGACACCAACAATGGGGCTATAATTCTCCCACTAACACCAACAATGGGGGACTATTTCTCCTCCTGATACCAACAAAGGGGCACTCTTCCTTCCACTGATACTAATGATGGGGCACTATTCCCCATTCTGCTGACTACAGGCATTCAGTAATGTTTTTACTCCCACTGAATGAATGAATCCATCAAGCCTGACCATCAAGCCTGAGACTTGTCTATTCCTACTGACCAAAGTCTGCACCCCTAAAGTCTGAGGGACGGTAAACTGGCCCATTTTTTTGGACAGTTTGGAGACTCCTGGCTTATAAGTACCAAGTATCAATTTTCAGTTATCCAATATGCTCTCTTTATTGTCAATATATGGCTACATATTTACCACATCTCCATTGAGTGGATCATAGAATCTCTCCAAGAGTTGGACAGTGGTACTCTTCCCGCAGCCACTGCTGCCCACTAGTGCCAAGGTTTGCCCCTTTGACACACTGACATCCAGTCCTTGGAGTACGGGCACGTCTGGTCGAGTTGGATAATTGAACTGGACTCCCCGGAATGCAATATTTCCATCACAGTCTGACTGCAACCAAAAATAATGTTTTTCCATGTCAGTAAACTAATATAATTGGTAAGATGTATATAAATTGTATAAACTGTATAACATGAAGCAGGCAATTACATACAAATTCTATGAGTGATACTCCTATCTCTGTAACACTACTGGTATTTATCACTAGCTGCATCCTACAACAAATACAATAGATTATTAGCGTTTCCTAATTCTATAATGTATAATTTCCTAAACCTTGTGATTGTTCAATGTTGGAAAAAGTAGTTCACCATGTCTATTATTCGTATTGTTCTTTATCTTCCTGACAGTAAAAATTAGAACTATAGGAATATATAAGAAACCCCCATTTAATTCAGTTATGTATTCAGGGCTCTTTTTTGTTAGCCAGTGTCCCAATCTGCTGTAGACGGCAGTATAACCCAATAGTTTCTGAATTCTTGTGTCCCCAAATGGACGATGGTAAAACATGTACTGCAAATGTTATTGCACAATACACATTGATTATTGGTTTATTGTCATCCTACAAGCTCGAGGATATAAATCACTATGACTTTCACGTTTAATACAATGATAAAAATAAACTGTTAACGAAAAACAAAATATCACATACAGGAGCGTGTCCAGCATCACTATAGCTGTCTATGAGAGGCTCTCTCTCCACCATGCTGAATATGTGAGCAGCTGATATCTTGGCTTTGGCGTAGTCTGGAGCGAAAGAGCTGGTCTGACCCAAAGCCATGGCTCCAAACACAATAGCGGAGAAAACCCTGCGGAGAAGGAAACATTTTTCTTGAGCAAATCTGTGGAAAACTCAGCACAGCACACATATTTGAAAAGTGTCAAGGGAAAGGGCAAAAATAACTAAATCAGTCATCAATAACAGAACCTAATATTATTTTTAGCAGGTACAGTTCAGCATTTATGAAAGTAACACTTTAGACTTAAAGTGATTGTAAAGGCAGAAGTTTTTTTTTATCTTAATGCATTCTATGCATTAAGATAAAAAGCCTTCTGTGTGCAGCAGCCCCCCTCAGCCCCCCTAATACTTACCTGAGGTCCATCTAGATCCAGCGATGTTGTAGGGATGTCTCGGCTGCCCGGGACTCCCCTCCTCATTGGCAGAGACAGCAGTGTGGCGTTATTGGCTCCCGCTGCTGTCAATCAAAGTCTGTCAGCCAATGAGAAGAGAAAGGGGACGGGGCTGGGCCGAAGCTCCATGTCTGAATGGCCACAGGGAGCTGTGACTCGGCTTGGGTGCCCCTATAGCAAGTTGCTTGCTGTGGGGGCACTCAACAGGAGGAAGGGGCCAGGAGTGCCAAAGAACGACACGAGAAGAGGGGGATCCGGGCTGCTCTATGCAAAACCACTGCACAGAGCAGGTAAGTATAACATGTTTGTTTATTTTACCTGAAAAAAAACAGAGGCTTTACTATCATATTAGGTCATCCTCTGCAGCACATTTGGTTTGTGGTAAAATGTGAAATAAGGGGTATCCTAAGTCAGTGTTTCTCAACTCCAGTCCTCAAGGCGCCCCAACACATAATGTTTTCAGGATTTTCCTCAGGTGAAACGGCTGTGGTAATTACTAAGGCAGTGAAACTGATCAAATCACCTGTGCAAAATAATGGTAGGCCTGAAAACATGACCTGTTGGGGCGCCTTGAGGATTGGAGTTGAGAAACACTGTCCTAAGTCATCGTTGTGGAGCAAGAATGCGGATCAGGAAAGTCAGTGGCAAGCCGCTTGCTATGAGGGCACTCGTACAAACGTGTTCCTGAGCCACACTGTTTATGTCCATTGACATTAGTCTGGCCCTGCCCCCCCGCTCCCTCCTCACTGGCTGTGATTGACAGCATCGGGAGCTAACGACTCCCACTGAGGTCTCCGAGCCTATGAGGAGGGAGAGAGTGGAAGGAGCCGCTACTCTCGTGCACAGGGCTGGATTGAGATTGGGCTCAGGTAAGTATAAGGGGGGAGAGCTGCACTCCCACTTATACTTAAGGTTTTTTACCTTAATGCAAAGAATGCATTAGGGAAAAAAAAAAAAATTTCAGGCTTTAGAACCACTTTAAACCAACCAAAAGTCTTACAGTGTATTTTTCTCAATAATAATCCATCTACTTAACTCAAGTAGGAGAGGAGACATCTTCAGAGAGTTTGGTTAGCAGATCGATTCTGGTTCACTGATAAATTACACGGATTACTGAACATTAATCAGAAGGCAAAATGTTTCATAGACATTAATAAAAAATACTTACAAGAATACATCTTCTATATTCATGTGATTATTCGCCACAAGCCATGCACCAAATCTGAAGCACCCAGCGTAAGCAAAGTACATGATGGCCTGAGAGAGCCCAAATGTCAGTCCATGGATGTGAGCCTTTTTAACAGCATTTCTAGGAAAAGAGATTACGTTTTAATAACTTACAATATACATTTCCTAATAGTAACATTCTTTGTAAATATACAGTACAACAAGCTTAGGCAACCTATCTCTCTCTAACTGTAGTCTCACTATATGTCCAAGTTTGCCCTGAAAGTCTTAAAGACCAAGACTGGGCTCAGCTCCCCCAACCGCACCCGGAAGTGCATTTTTACTTTTTATTATATATAATTACCTTTTTCAAATGTCTTCAGGCCAGTTATGTGGGTTTTCTTCCTCTTCACCACTTCTCCGGCCTTAAAGCAGAACTCCAGGGATGATATATTTTGCAAACCTACAGTATATTGGGGTAGATTCACTAAGACCGGGTTCACATATGTGCAAATTGGATGTGGGTTTTCTCCGCATCCAATTTGCATGACATGCGAGTGTGACTGACTCTCATTGAAGGTGGAGATCATGATGTCACTGCCTCTCCTCTTCACTTCAGAGAACACATTCATTGAGAAAAATACATTCTTTGAATGTTGGCTGTGCCGAGCACCTTCTGTGCTCACTATGTAGGAGGGCTGCCAGTCGGCACGGCACTTGGAAAATATTGGAAGTGTAGTAGCTCAGGCTAGCACTGTAATTTACAACTTCCACAGAGGCCGATCAGTTATCACTTATGTATACCTACATTGGGCCAAGCTGGGCCAGCTAGTAGTTTGGCTTTTCAATAAAGAGAAGTAAGTAGAGCACAGTAACCCAGACCAATCAAAATTCATCTTTCCTTGATCGGATACTTTTATTTGAAAGTTGATTGTATTCTTTTACTTGTATAGGTTTTTTCATTTTTTTTTAATATACTTGTTCACTTATCTTTACGCATCACTTCTGCTCTCTGCACTACCTTATTAAATAATCCAGAAAAAAAAAGGATTTGCTGATAACAATGAGCTTGGGTGTCCTCCAAACTTATCTCTAGCCGAACTCCGAACGTGCACATTTTTTTTGTTGCGGGACACCCTGTAATCACGTTAGTAAAGAGGTGGGCGGTGTGGCGTAATGACCCGGCGGCCCGCAGCTCACTGGAGTAAAGAAGAACACAAATATGGCTAGTGTTGAGTTTGGAGGATACCCAAGCTCATCTCTTTTTACTGATTTGAAAGGTGACATATTTGGAGAATGCGGCTCTGCCAGACACACATATCATATTTTCTTACTTGTAGGGTCCCACCAGTTTCTCATCGTACAAAGCCTCAAAGGTCCTCTCCCGTGTAAGTGAAACAACAGTACGGATATTTTCTACAGCATCAGTGGCAATCTGAGAAGAAGGGAAACAAAATGATATTTATTAGACAGTGACAATGCGTCACCAGAGACTGAGGAGACACTTGAGCCAAGTGTCTTTATTTCTGTCCATCTAGTCCTGCGATTTACACAGTTATGCTGTCTGTCAGGTCAGGAGACCGGATTTTTATTTGCTACAGGTCTTGTCTCCTCAGATGTCCAACATTCTTGGGTTATGGCCGGGCCCCTGGAGTCCTCACTTTTGATGCAGAACTGCTGGTCAGGCATGTTACAGGATGATGTCAGAGAAAGACCTACACTACTATGTATTACCCGAAAGTATTGGGATGCCTACCTATACACATACATGAAGTTTAATGGCATTAGTCTGTAGGGTTCAATATTGAGTTGGCTTCAACTCTTCTGGGAAGGCTGCCCACAAGGTTTAGGTGTGTGTCTATGGGAATGTTCGACCATTCTTCCACAAGCGTATTTGTGAGGTCAGGCACTGATGTGGATGAGAAAGCCTGGCTCGCAGTCTCCGGTCCAATTCATCTCAAAGGTGTTCTATCGGGTTGACGTCAGGACTCTGTGAAGGCCAGTCAAGTTCCTCCACCCCAAACTCACTCATCCATGTCTTTATGGACCTTGCTTTGTGCACTGGTCCAAATCATTTGGTGGAGGGGGGATTATGGTGTGGGTTTTTTTTTTTTTTCAAGGGTTGGGCTTGACCACTTAGTTTCAGTGAAGGGAACTCCTAAAGTGTAAGCATACCAAGATATTTTGGACAATTTCATGTTCCCAACTTTGTGGGAACGGTTTGGAGATGGCCTCTTCCTGTTCCAACATGTCTGCGCACCAGTGCACAAAGCAAGGTCCATAAAGACATGAATGAGCGAGTTTGGGGTGGAGGAACTTGACTGGCCTGCACAGAGTCCTGGCCTAAACCTGACAAAACACCTTTTGAATGAATGAGAGTGGAGACTGCAAGCCAGGCCTTCTCATCCAACATCAGTGCCTGACCGCACAAATGCGTTTCTGTAAGAATGGTCAAACATTCCCATAGACACACTCCTAAACCTTGTGGACAGCCTTCCCAGAAAAGTTCAAGCTGTTATAGCTGCAAAGGATGGGCCAACTCAATACTGAACCCTACAGACTAAGACTGGGATGCAGTTCATGTGTGTGTAAAGGCAGGCGTCCCAATACTTTTGGTAATATAGTGTACATATCTGTCTAGAGTCAGCTTAACACTGTAAGCATGCTTGCAGGAGATGAGTGCATACTCTCAACAGTGTCCCGCATTTTCCAATTACAGTCTGGGGTGGCCTGGATGTATTGTTGCTACAGAAGCTGGCCATGTTGCCTGCCAGAGGTTTCTGGATTACAAAATTGGCTGGCCAGAATTTAAAATTCTTTGGCATGTAAAGCAGTCCACATATTGATTATTATATACTTGAATTGTGCATTTAGATGTTTGCCTGGAGTTCAGATTCAAGAGATCCCTGCTTTCTTGTCTTAATGAAGAACACTTGTACTATTTAGTCTATAAGGCTTCATTCACAAGTGTGGCAAGGGGTTGGTAAAACCAGGCGGTTGAGTTTTACCACCCCCTAACCACCTGGGCACTCTGCCACTCAGGCTGTTTACATGTTGCAGCAAAAATGAAACAGTATTTTGCATTCAGCAGACGCTACTGACATTGAACATGACCAATGCAAGTCTATGGGGCTGCACTGCAAACGTGTCTGCATGCAATGCAAGCAAATGTGGTGCGGTGGTGTGGCATTAAAGTGGTAAAAATATTTTAAAAAGCAGATAAATCAGAAAACACACCACATTCCAATATACATATAATGAAATGAAGGGGAAAAGGGGTAACAAGCCCTGGGATTTTTAACGGTGTTCAAGGTAAAGAAAAGGTAAAGATGCAATAACATCAATAAAATTTAAATGTTTTATTATACAAATAAAAAACAAAAGAAAATTTGACCATCCATAACAAGGTTATATGTTCCACTTAGCAGCACAAATATGACCAATACCACTCAACATGTTTCACTTATAAAGCTTCTTCAGGAGTTATTGGTAAGTAGTAAATTATGCTAGGGATAACAAAGAAACAAGGATGAGTTCTCATGTTGGTTGTTTGATTAAGATAAACAAACAAAAATTGTTAAATTAGAATATGTACATTTGGCACAATTATCAATGCGCACAAAATCATTACAAATCTATAATCATGAGAATACAGAAATATAAGAATTGGAGTGAAAGGTGTAGGGCGAGTCTCACCTGGGTTGTCAAAAACCTGAATATTGATAATTGTGCCAAATGTACCTATTCTAATTAACAATTTTTGTTTGTTTATCTTAATCAGACAACCAACATGAGAACTCATCCTTGTTTCTTTGTTATCCCTAGCATAATTTACTACTTGCCAGTAACTCCTGAAGAAGCTTTATAAGCAAAACATGTTGAGTGGTATTGGTTGTATTTGTGCTGCTAAGTGGAACATATAACCTTGTTATGGATGGTCAAATTTCCTCGTGTTTTTTATTTTATATAATAAAACATTTACATTTTATTGATGTTATTGCGTCTTTACCTTGAACCCCGTTAAAACTCCCGGGGCTTGTTACCCATTTTCCCCTTCATTTCATTAAAGCGGTAGTAAACTCTCCTAATGATACTGGATTTAAACAATATTCTAATAGAACTATGTATTTACAATGAAATTGGTAATAAGAGTATGCCCAAAAATACTTATTACAGGGGGTCCCCGACTTACGAACATCCGAGTTGCGAACAACTCCTACTTACGAACGGGGCCCGAATGACGTCACTGCCGGCCGAATCTTCCTCTCCTTGCTTGACTGAGCCGTTCCTCCGTTCCTGGCCTGCCCATCCACAGGCCTGGTACGGTCCGGTGGCCTGCCAGGCCGCTAAAACTGCCCGTCGTGGCCGCGGCCTAGTGCGGCCTAGTGAAGCCTCCAGGATCCCCGGTCTTTCCTGCGCCGCTGCCCCGCCGAGGTGCACTGCGGCCGGCCAGCCGGCCGGCCGGCCTGCCCGGACTCGGATCACAGACACTGCTGCTGTCTCCATCCATCCATCTCCCTGCTGTGTCATCACACATCAGGTCCCCTCTCTCTGGTGTCTCCTGTCCCTGCTGCCATGTAAACAGTGAGAGGGGAGAGCTGTGCTGTGCTGTGGAAATCTAGCACAGTGCTGGGACTCCTGTTTTGGAGGTGACAGGGTCAATAAAGAGAACCTGTCACCTCCAATTGCTATCACACAGGGAATTGTTTTCTCCTGTGTGATAGCAATAAAGTTTAAATGAAAAAAAATTGATAAAAATTTAAAAAAAATAAGAAATACAGTAATAATTAAATTAATAAAATAAAAAAGAAGTAATTAAAAAAGTAAAGAATAAGAAAAATAATATTAAAAATAAAAAAATTATACAAAAATAAATAAAAGACTGGATGTGCACTGAAAAAAAGGTACTGTTCCGACTTACAAACAAATTCGACTTAAGAACAAACCTACAGTCCCTATCTTGTTCGTAACCCGGGGACCCCCTGTACTGTCATAAATCCTTCTATTTTGAAAAGCTCCTGCTTGCTGCTCGCCGACGCCATCCCAACTATGGTCTTCCTCGTCTGTCCAGTAAGCTTGTTCCGCCCGCAGTAGCTTTTCCTGTCCATAATCCCACACATGTGCAGTAATAGCAAGGCTTCCACAATCCCCTTCTCAATGCGGAGCTAGTATAAGGCAGGGGATGTCGGGGCTGACGTCGTCAATAGGAAATGACGCAACCCTGGCATAGACCCTGCATTTTTCTGGCAGGGTCTTAGCCTTGCCGGAAAATTGGGATACACGGCGCATGTGCGAGTGACGTCATAAGAAAGGAAAATATAGATTACTCGCAAGGAAAGCAGGTAAGGAGATATTAATATAGCGCAATACATTTCATAACCTGCAATTGTTCACATACTGAAAAATAATCTGTATTGGTATACAACCGCTTTAACGGGCAAATCGAGCAGTGAGGAGATAAAATATCGCCTCTTCACCACCTGTCAAATGTCCTCTGAAAAGCGCGCCACTAGGAGGCATCAGGGGCTACCGCACATGTGAACAAGCCTTAAGCTCTACCCTTTTGCATTCACAATTACTATTATCATTGGACTTTCTGAACCAGACCCAACTCACTTTTCCAGCAACTTCTAGCTCCTCTTTGTCCTTCTTCGCATGGCCAGCAAATGTCTTCATTTCAATGAGAGCAGAGACAGCAATGACCGGCACAATAGCCAAAATAAGAAGAGTTAACTGCCACCCGTAAATAAAAGATATTATAGTGGCAGTGCCCAGGTTTGCGATGTTCTGAGCTAGCAACGCCAGTCTGCTTCCGGTAGCCTGGAAGACATTGACACATTGAATTAGATCTTCCCTGATTTAGGTCACAGTGAAACTCCATTCTTGATGTACAGCATGGGTGCTCAACCTGTAGCCCTCCAGCTGTTGTGGAACTACAAGTCCCATCATGCCTCTGCCTTTGGGAGTCACGCTTGTCACTGTCAGCCTTGCAATGCCATATGGGACTTGTAGTCTGCAACAGCTCGAGGGCTACAGGTTGAGCACCCATGATGTACAGTATATACATTGCACGGATTTTCGGCAACCGTTACAAGAGATTCTCATCTGCTTCTGTTCTGTAGATACTGAGACAATTAGTTCAACTGCTAAGCTCTTTCTCAGGTTTGTGAATAAAGGTAATCTTATTGATTGTTATCGATCTGAGTTGCTAATGCAAGGAATAATATTTTTTGTGCCTTAAAATATAATACGTTATGATTTTGTATGTTAGCAGTAAATAAAACATTCTTTTTTCTATTATTATATCCAGTGTTATTTTCGTCGACTAAAACATTTTAGTAGACTAAATGAATACTATTTTAGTCGACTAAAACTAAAAATAATTGAGATGACTAAAATACGACCAAAACAAAAATGGCATTTTAGTCAAAAGACTAACATGGGACTAAAACTAAAATGCCATTCTAGTCAAAAGACTAATGACCTGGTACACACGATCGGATTTTCTGCATACAAAGCGTAGGACTTTTGTCCGAAGGGCATTGGCCAGGAATTTGTCTTGCATACAAACGGCTAACACAATTGTTGGCCAACAAACACGAAACAATGTGATTTTTCAGCTCTTTAGCGCCACCCTTTGGGCAACTTCTGCTAATGTTGTGTTATGGTCAGCATTGCTTCTGAGCATGCGTGTTTGCACTTTGGAGTTTTGTCCGATGGACTTGTGTACACACGCTCAGATAATCCGACAACACTCATTTGTTGTTGGAAAATTTTGAAGCATGCTATCCAACATTTGTTGGCGGAAAATCCAAATATCAAGTAAGGCCAGCCTTAGTCGACTAAAATGTACTGGAGGTTTAGGCGACTAAATACGACTAAAACTAAAACAATCGCAGAAGACTAAAAAGTGACTAAAACGCCATTTTAGTCCTAAGACTAAGTTTACAACTAAATCAAAATTTGCTGCCAAAATAAACACCGATTATACATCACCATTTCCAGGCAGAGGTGAAAAAAAGACAACAATGTTATAACCCACCCCATGAACTTGAGAAGCGTCTGTAGCCAGTCTTGTGGTTAGGGCACCTGTGCTGTTCTTTTTGTCATCGAACCATCCAATTTCCTACAATGTATGGAGGAGACAACAACTTCCATTTAAAGAACGCCAAATGTGTTAATAGACAGACACTGGTTATACAAAAATGCAAATAAAACAATAAGCCACAGTATAGATAAATGGTTTGGTTTATTCAGCAACATAATTATGCAATTTTTTTAAAATGGATTTTTGAGGAAAAAGTCTAAAGATAGTGAAGAGTTAAAGGGTAACTCCACTTTTGTGGGGAAAAAAAATAGCATATAAAAAAAATAATATAGTCATATTAGTTACATAGTTACATAGTAGGTGAGGTTGAAAAAAGACACAAGTCCATCAAGTCCAACCTATGTGTGTGATTATATGTCAGTATTACATTATATATCCCTGTAAGTTGCGGTCGTTCAGGTGCTTATCTAATAGTTTCTTGAAACTATCAATGCCCCCCCCTGAGACCACCGCCTGTGGAAGGGAATTCCACATCCTTGCCGCTCTTACAGTAAAGAAACCCCTTTTCTTCTAATTTTAATGAGTGGCCACGTATCTTGTTAAACTCCCTTCCGTGAAAAAGTTTAATCCCTATTGTGAGGTCACCAGTACGGTATTTGTAAATTGAAATCATATCCCCTCTCAAGCGTCTCTTCTCCAGAGAGAATAAGTTCAGTGCTCACAACCTTTCCTCATAACTAAGATCCTCCAGACCCTTTATTAGCTTTGTTGCCCTTCTTTGTACTCGCTCCATTTCCAGTACATCCTTCCTGAGGACTGGTGCCCAGAACTGGACAGCATACTCCAGGTGCAGCCGGACCAGAGTCTTGTAGAGTGGGAGAATTATCGTTTTATCTCTGGAGTTGATCCCCTTTTTAATGCCAATATTCTGTTTGCTTTGTTAGCAGCAGCTCTAGTTACATAGTAAATATACTGTAGTTGAATATTATTACAAATTGCCTTTCCTTTGGTAGCTCTGTAACTTTCTGTAAAATGCAATGCAATATGGCTCCCTGGAGGTGTTCTTTACACAGATGGTTAACAAAACACCCCCCAGAAATCAAATTTCTCTGCTTGTGTGATTGGCTTACTGATTTTCTGCACTAAAATACAAATCAGTTAAAAACCTAATTTGTGGTGTGATACTTTTAAGGGGAAATCACGTCTAAAGGGATGCAGAGCCTGCCACTTTCCTCATTAGAGCCCTGCAGGAGCAGCTGATTGATAATTATAAATACAGATTCACTCGGCACATGGACAAAGACAAACAGCTATTTCTTCAGATAACAAGCCAGCTCAGTAGATTGCTTTAATTCTGGATTCTTTCCTAAATGCACACAATATAACTGGGTACTGAGATTTATAGGTAAAGTTGATCCAGGGAAAATCCGATTGCTTCTCGGGGGTCAGGAAGGAATTTTTTCCCCTGCTGTAGCATATTGGATCATGCTTTGCTGGGGCTTTTCGCCTTCCTCTGGATCAACTGTGGGTATAGGATTGGGTATATGGGATTGTTTGATATTATTTGTTATTTATTTTTATGGTTGAACTAGATGGACTTGTGTCTTTTTTCAACCTGACTAACTATGTAACTATATGTAACAAAGGGTAGGAATCTGCAACAAAGTTTGTTAAAAATTCCTGCAATATACATAGATCACCCAGAGGGGTTTTCTTTTTTTCTCAACAAAAGCAGAGTTACTCTTTAACCACTTCAGGACCACCTCACGCTGATATACGTCGGCTTTTTCGGGATATCTTTGTTATGGCAGCAGCTAGCTACCATAACCCTGGTATCCTCCTCTTCAGCCGGCAGTCCAGTTTCCAACAATAGAGGTCTCCGCGGCGGATTCGCCGCAAGATCACTTTTATCGGCGACGGGAGAGGGCAACCCCCCCCCCGCCGCTCTCCCATGCCGTCCGCCACTTACCAGAGCCGACGGCATAGGCGATCGGGTCCTTGTCGTGGCTGGGTATGAAGACGAGTGTGGGGAAGATGGCCCCCACCCATCTCCATACCATTGCAGGGCAGAAGCGACGTCAAAACGTCACTTCCGCCCATAGCTCTTAAAGGGACATTTTTTTTTTTTTGCTTTTTTTCAAATGACAATTTTTTTTCTTTTATTGCATTTTAGTGTAAATATGAGATCTGAGGTCTTTTTGACCCCAAATCTCATATTTAAGAGGTCCTGTCATGCTTTTTTTCTATTACAAGGGATGTTTACATTCCTTGTAATAGGAATAAAAGTGACACAATTTTTGTTTTTGAAAGAACAGTGTAAAAATAAAGGGTAAGAAAAAAAAAAAGTTTAAACGCGCCCCATCCCACGGAGCTCGCGTGCAGAAGTGAACACATACGTGAGCAGCGCCCACATATGAAAACAGTGTTCAAATCACACATGTGAGTTATCACCGTGATCGGTAGAGCGAGAGCAAAAATGCTAGCCCTAGACCTCCTCTGTAAGTCTAAACATGCAACCTGTAGAATTTTTTAAACGTCGCCTATGGAGATTTTTAAGGTTAAAAGTTTGTCGCCATTCCACGACTGGGCGCAATTTTGAAGCGTGACATGTTGGGTATCAATTTACTTGGCGTAACATTATCTTTCACAATATATATAAAAAAATTGGGCTAACTTTACTGTTGTCTTATTTTTTAACTCCAAAAAAGTGTATTTTTTTCCAAAAAAAAGTGCACTTGTAAGACCGCTGCGCAAATACGGTGTGATTTTATTCTCTAGGGTGTTAGAAAAAAAAATGTATAATGTTTGGGGGTTCTAAGTCATTTTCTAGCAAAAAAATCTGTTTTTAACTTGTAAACAACAAATCTCAGAAAGAGGCTCGGTCCTTAAGGCCCCATTAACACCTGAGCGTAGCGTTTTCAGGCAGAAAAATCGTGCGATTTTGCTGCGTTTTTTACTGCGATTTTGCTGCGTTTTTTTATTTTTTGATTTTGTGCAAGGCAAAAGGTCACCAATGTAAAAAGCAGAAAAACGCCAAAATCTGCCTAAAGAAAAGGTTCCAGAACTTGTTTGAGCTTCAGGCGTTTTTTAGCTTCTGGCTTCAGGCGTTTTGTAGTGGAGATGTGAACCATCTCCATAGAGAATAATGGATTTTTTCCCCTCCAGCGTTTTGTAGCTTGAGGCTTCAAGCTACAAAACGCTCAGGTGTGAATGGGGCCTAAGTGGTTAAAGAAAGAACAGAGAAAAATCCCATAGCTTCAGAAGCATAAGGTAAAGCCGAAGTCTTAGTTCCCTGCCACTTTAAATGTTTGTTTTGGGCCAAGCTGCCCCATTACCAAGCGATTCAGTTGCTCTGCGTGCCGCGATAAACTGTAGTAGCATCAGCTCGCTCTGGAACACAACGCCACTTACCGGTGCTACTACAGTATGATACAGCATTCTTATTGGATCAATCGCTTAGTAATGCAAATAGTTCACTTGGGCCAGCTTGGCCCAAACAAACTCCGACATGACAGGAAATCAGAACTTTTAAAAAGATGTGACCGGAGAGAAGCCCAATACTTATCTTGAATAAAGTTGTCCCTTTAGGGCCCAGATTGGTGCATTACGGTACCGTGCAGTAAAGTGTGTAGTGCTGCAGTGCATTGTGGTGCCATTCATTTTGATACAATAGTGGGAAAGGCACCTGCACTCCAGCTCACCACAATACACCTACCATGCGTTGTGTTGCATCTCAATGATCTGCGTTAAAGAAAGGGTCAAGGGAGATTTTCTGTGGGTTAAGGTGTGCTGCCAGTTTTTTTGGGGGGGGGGGATTGTTAGTTCAATAGCAGCTAATAGATGGGTAAGTAACAAAAACTGGCGATACATTGTCATTTTTCAGAAGGACGGACCTGTCAATGGCTTCAGGAAGCATCAAAAGAACATTCCATTACCTGTCTTAACATTGCTTTGAAGGTCATCAGCCTGAGTCTCATTGTCAGAATCTCTCCCGATTTTCCAAAGGTAAATCCCTGTAATGGGGAGAAACAATCCACTTAGTGTGTATGGAACTGCTTTTATCTTTACATGTCAGTTTTCATTGCTGTCTGTGCCCCCGTTAGGGAGATTCACCCTCTCTACATGTCCTGAATATCATCAAAAGCAAAAGAAAACCCCACATTTTGGGTTGACATCAGAAAACTAATAGAGAGGGAAATCGTCCAATGGGGACACTATTTCTGGATTCCCTCACTATGGGGGGGTGGTCACCTCTAACTTCTTGTTTTGGCAATGGGACAGGAAGTGAAGCAAAATCTCCCCAATGGAACATAGAGGGGGGCAAAAAACAGACAGGGGTTATAACCGTTCCTTACTCTATGTATCCAAAATGTAAAAAAAGTGTTGCCTTTAGTTACACTTCAGGATTTGATACACTTTATAGTGCTTGCTTTCCTCAATACCAGGAGGGAGCAAAATCTCATCCAATCTGTCAGTATATAACTTTATATGTGACATTTCTGTCAACTGTATTCATTGAAATATACATATTACCAAAAGTATTGGGACACCTGCCTTTACACGCAAATGAACTTTAATTATTATTATTATTTCAGGTACTTATATAGTGCTGTCAATTTTACGCAGCGCTTTAAATAGACATTGTACATTTACATCAGTCCCTACCCTCAAGGAGCTTACAATCTAAGGTCCCTAACTCACATTCATATACTAGGGGCAATTTTAGAAGCAAATTAACCTACCAGTATCTCTTTGGAGTTAATGGCACCCCAGTCTTAGTCTGTAGGGTTCAATATTGAGTTGGCCCACCCTTTGCAGATATAACAGCTTCAACTCTTCTGGGAAGGCTGTCTACAAGGTTTAGGAGTGTGTCTATGGGAATGTTTGACCATTCTTCCAGAAGCATATTGTGAGGTCAGGCACTGATGTTGGACTAGAAGGCCTGGCTCACAGTCTCCGCTCTAATTCATTATAAAGGTGCTCGATTGGGTTGAGGTCAGAACTCTGTGCAGGCCAGTCAAGTTCCTCCACCATAAACTCGCTCATCCATGTCTTTATGGACCTTGCTTTGTGCACTGGTGGGCAGTCATGTTGGAACAGGAAGGGGCCATCCCCAAACGGTTCCCACAAAGTTGGGAGCATGAAATTGTCCAAAATGTCTTGGTATGCTGACGCCTTAAGTGTTCCCTTCACTGGAACGAGGGGGCCAAGCCCAACCCCTGAAAAACAGTGGATGAGCGAGTTTGGGGTGGAGGAACTTGACTGGCCTGCTCAGAGTCCTGACCTCAACCTGATAGAACACCATTGGGATGAATTAGAGCACAAACGGCAAACCAGGCCTTCTCATCCACATCAGTGCCTGACCTCACAAATGTGCTTCTGGAAGAATGGTCAAACATTCCCATAGACACACTTCTAAACCTTGTGGACAGCCTTCCCAGAAGAGTTGAAGCTGTTATAGCTGCAAATGGTGGGACAACTCAATATTGAACTCTACGGACTAAGACTGGGAAACCATTAAAGTTCATGTGCGTTTAAAGGCAGGTGTCCCAATACTTTTGGTAATATAGTGTATATTGTTCGCTGTACTCCTTGAAAACCTTAAAAAATTGAGAAAATAGTATTAAAAATTGCCATAATTGGAACTCACCTTTAAAGCCGCACGAAATCGAAATTCGGTCAGTTCAGGACCATGTATGGGCAGGGTGGTTGTAAAGAAGTCGATCTACCAACTGACATCTGTACAGCCAGCCTGTTAGATTTTCCCTGCTTGATCAGTGCCAGCGGCAGTAGCCGGCAGTGCTGATTAGTGTATTCTGATGGTGGGGAAGCTTCCCCGCAGTCAGAAAAAAAAAAAATCAGGGGAATCGAGTCATTTTTTTTGTGTTCAACCTGCTGGTTGAATGAGAAAAAAAAAATGAATCATCTCTGGGCTGCCTAATGCCGCGTACACACGGTCGGACTTTTCGTCTACAAAAGTCCGACAGCCTGTCCGACAGACTTCCGGCGGACTTTCAGCGGACTTGCAGCAGACTTTCTAACGAACGGACTTGCCTACACACGACCACACAAAAGTCCGACGGATTCGTACGTGATGACGTACACCGGACTAAAATAAGGAAGTTCATAGCCGGTAGCCAATAGCTGCCCTAGCATGGGTTTTTGTCCGTCGGACTAGCATACAGACGAGCGGACTTCGGGGTCCGTCGTACTTACGACGTAAAGATTTGAAGCATGCTTCAAATCTAAAGTCCGTCGGATTTTAGGCTAAAAAAGTCCGTTGAAAGTCCGGAGAAGCCCACACACGATCGGATTACCAGCCAGCTTTAGTCCGTCAGCGTCCGTTGGACTTTTGTAGACGAAAAGTCCGACCGTGTGTACGCGGCATTAGTCTTGTTTTCATAAACTAAGTGTTATCAATGCTGCCCATTTTTCTCTCGCCAAACAACTCTGACCCAGTTACTTTCCATTACCAACATAAAGACTAATCAGTCTGTAGTCTCAAGATAGGCCCCTTCCACACGAATGTTCTGATCCGGTCTGCCTGTCCGTTTTTAAGGCAGAACTGATCGGAACCTTCATTCTCCTCAATGGACTTGTGTTATGATGACTTTTAATATAGGACCACTTACCTGCCCCTGAATCCAGTAATGTTCTCACCCGAGTCCATTCTTCAATTAGCTTTGGGTCCAGGCGCCGACATCTTCAGTAAGGAAAACTGGCACTGAAGCCTTGCAGCTTCCAACTGCGCATACGCGAGCCACGCTGCGCTTTGAGATTGGTTCCGCAGTCTTCTGAGACCTCTAATGTGTCCCAGAAGGCTGTGAGAGAAGGAGGAACTTCCTTTCAAATCGCCACGTGATCTGACCGAAAATGGGGGAGCGGGTACCTGGCAAAATCAGGTACCCCCCCCCCCCCCCCCCACCACCCAAAAAAAATGTCAGATGTAAAGGAGGAGGAGGAGGTGGACGAAGAGTGGAACTTTCCCTTCTGGGTGAAGTTCCTCTTTAACCACTTAACTTTAGGTGGACGTCATATGATGTCCTTGGGTTGAAGTGGAGATATCCGAATGATGCCTGCATTCAGATTACGTTTTTTTTTTTCAGCTGGCAATTCCCTCACATGAAAAAGCAATCATAGCGGCTGTTCCCACATCAGGAGATGTATAGCGTGTTTACCTGAAGGAAAAATGTGATAAAGGAAACTCCTCCAAGTGCCAGGAACAGCAGGCAATACAGGTTACTTCTGGATCTCACTTCATTAGGGTCTTCATATGTAAATACCTGAAAAATAAAATCACACGATTAGCTAATTATTTTAAGATTAAGGGTTTGATTCGCTAACGTTTACTGCATGCGATAAGGGTATCATATCACTCATTTGCTTAAATTATCGCATGCGGTAAGTTAAGCACAATTCACAAAAAATAATTAAAAATAACAATTTTGCGGGGAAAAAAAATAATTGTCTGTAAATATCACAAAAAATAGTGCAGTAATCTATTAAATCCAATTCACAAAGGAAACTGGAACTAAAAAAAGGTGCCATACTTAACACCACCCTTCTGGTGGCAGTAACCAGTGCGGTGCCAGAAAGAGGGGCCTATTCAAACCCTCAGAAAGATGCATTCCACCCACCGAGAGCCTAATTCAACCCACAGAAGATCCACAGAAAGGGGTACTATTCCACCCACAGAAAGGGGCACTATTCCACCCACAGAACACCCACAGGAAGGGGTACTATTCCACCCACAGAAAGTGGCACTATTCTACCCACAGGACACCCACAGAAAGGGGTGCAAAGCTACCCTCAGAGAGGGGTCTGATTCCACCCATAGAGGACCCACAGAAAGGGGTACTATTCCACCCACAGAAAGGGGTGCAATGCTACCCTTAAAAAGGGGTCTAATTCCACCCACAGAACACTCACAGGAAGGGGTACTATTCCACCCACAGAAAGGGGCACTATTCTACCCACAGAACACCCACAGGAAGGGGTACTATTCCACCCACACAAAGGAGCACTATTCCACCCACAGAACACCCACAGGAAGGGGTACTATTTCACCCACAGAAAGTGGCACTATTCTACCCACAGAACACCCACAGGAAGGGGTACTATTCACCCACAGAAAGGGGCACTATTCTACCCACAGGACACCCACAGAAAGGGGTGCAATGCTACCCTCAGAGAGGGGTCTAATTCAACCCACAGAAAGTTGACACTATTCCACCAGCAGTGGACACACAAAAATGTGGTATTATACACAAGTACGCAAGTATACACAAGTATTTTTATTTTTTTTAATAAATCAAAAAAGGCATGACGTGCAGTGCAAATTAAATGCTAACATCGACTGAAATTTAACACCAATTATATATATATATTTTTTTTTTTTTTAAAGTAAACGTTTACAAAAGTGCAACAATGGAGTATGTCAATTTTAATAATTGCTCCACCTAGAAGGGACCACTGTAATACTTTTGGTTCTATACAGCATTACAACAAGTTAAACTTGGATAGGAATATGAAAAATAAATATAAAAATGTTTAAAAAAAATTATTAAAAAAAATAAAGTCCAATTTTTGTTTCCACAATATGAACATAGGCAGCAGCACAGAATTGGGCAAAAACATAGAAAAGAGCACTTTTAACAACTCTAGTAGGCCATACATTTACAAAAAAAAGATCAAATTTTTATGAAGGTATGGTATGGTGGATTTAGTAAAGGAGCTTGGATTACCAAGGTAGTTCAAATTGCAATGCTTTCATTCAAATACAGAGTACTGTAAAAAATGTTAGATCAAAAAATTGTTTTTTGCAAAAGAAAAATAACAAACATGTTAAAAAGTAAAATATTATAAGGAGATGACCTTAAACAACCCTTAACCACTAACACCTGCGATAAATTACTGCATAAGAAAATGCGGTAGTTACCGAACAATCGGAAAATACTGCATTAGTTATTTAACGCAAAATTTTAGTGGACTGAACTTTCACAACTGAATTACCGCATGCGTTATTTTATTGCGTTTTATTTGCCGTTGTTTAACCCCTAAGTGTCAGTGATCATTTTCTAGAGTTGTCACCAGAACAAACCTGTTTTTATACCCCAGCAGAAGTCTAAGAGGACGAAACGCGTTGGATTTTATTTGCTACCCCAGCCACCTTTTACTGCGCTGTTTAGTTCAATTGAACCGGATTTTTTCCGCCCATATTTTTATTATCTGTTAGAAAAACCTTTTTATACCAATAAAATTTCCACTCTTATTGGATTTACACCATGTGGAGGTTATCTTTTTCTCCTTGTTAATATTGGAGCTCGGTGGGTGATTCAAGCCAGCCCCCAAACAGGAAACCAAGCCAGCAAGAAGTCCGGGCTTCATCCATCTCCTTCAGTGGTGAACAAGTCCCCAGGCTCTCCTTCCCTACCAAGCACATCCGATCTATTGGAATTAGATCCATCCTCACCGCTTGATGGTATAAGCCTATCTGGCTCACCGCCAACGGCCTGTGAGTCCACCACTTCTGGTAAGGGCATTGCATTTTTCTTTACTTGAAGTTTGGTTTGGAGAAGATAGTACCTCACATGTCAGTACATCTCTAACACCAGTTTGAGAAGCAATTAGGACTATAAGTATCGACAGCACCATATCTTCACCTTCAGATGCACCATAGTATACCCATATGTTAATACTTGCTAACATTTGAGGCGGGTTTACATGTGTCATTTTCAACCCTATTCATTTACTTATTTTTATATTATTATGTTATAGTGATGCACAAGTCTATTCACTTTGATTGATCAATCTCACTTTTCATTTATTTTTTGAATTTTATAACTTGGATGTCGCTGTCAGTGTGACATACAGATACCTTTTTGTCACTAACATAGTTTATGACCTTCACTTTATGAGCCACAGTATATTTGTGGCTGGTATTGTTTATATACATTTTCTATATGTGTGATTACATATTTGTCTTTTGTTTGTTTTTTTGAAAGTCACTATCACATTTGTGACCATACATGCACTCACTCAGATTTTTGGTATATTCTATTAGCGCCACACTTTAGTGTTTTATTTATATTGTACAATTAGTCTGATTGTGGTGTTGGTTGCTTTTCATTTAGAGTTGGCGCGGCCTTTCTCCCCACTTACTTGTATAACTTTAACATGTCAGAAAAAAATTCAAAAACAGAATCACTGAGTTGGAAAAAGGATCACCCCCTTGTGTCAGTATCAACCACCTTTTGCTTTAAAGGGGTTGTAAACCTTTGGTGTTTTTCACCTTAATGCATTCTATACATTAGGGTGAAAAACCTTCTTTAGTGCAGCAGCTCCCCAGAGCTCCCGTTTTACTGACCTGAGCCCGATCGTTCCTGCGTCGAGGACGAGCACACGCGCTCCAGCTGGTGTCTCTGGTCCTGATTGGATAGAATGATAGCAACACAGCCATTGGCTCCTACTGCTGTCAATCAAATCCATTGATGCGGGAGGCGGGGGGCGCAGCTGAGTACTACTGTCTGTGTTAATGGACGCAGCAGCAGGACACGGGAGCGCGCCCACATGGGTGCCCCAAGGGAGAGGGCTTCTCCGAAAGGGCTTTTGAGAAGAGGAGGAGCCACGTGCGCTGCTGAGGGACCCCAGAAGAGGAGGATTGGGGCCACTCTGTGCAAAACCAACTGCACAGAGAAGGTGAGTATGACATGTTTGTTATTTAAAAAAAAAAAAGAAAAACAAAGGTTTTATTATCCTTTAATTACAGCCTTTAAGCCCGGTTCACACTGGTGTGATGCGAGAACACTGCAAATCCACTGCGGGTTCCCACATCACACTGACTCGCATGTCAGTTCACACTGCCATATGCGAATCACTGGGGAGTGTCAATACATTGTTAACGACACCCCCAGTTCAGCTTGCATATCGCACTGCGAACCGTCAGTTCGGACATGAATCAGATCGCATATGTGTGAACACACATGCGATCCGATTCTGGTCCGAACAGAAAAAAGGGTCCTGTGCGTGTTTGGACCAATTGCGGTGCGATATCAGCCATACTATCTGTATGGCTGTTATCGCACCGCACAGACATCCTATGTAATGTGAACGGCAGTGCGCTGCAAATTACATCCAGACTTTGCAATATTTGCCCAGTCTTCTTTGCAGAACTGCTCAAGTTCAGTTAAATTTGATGGTGACTGCTTGCGGACTGCAGTCTTCAAGTCATTCTACAGATTTTCAATGGGGTTTAAGTCTGGGCTCTGACTAGGCCATGCAAGGACATTCACCTTTTTCTCCTTCAGCCACTGTGTAGTCATTTTTGCTGTGTGCTCTGGGTCATTGTCATGTTGGAAGGTAAACCTTCTTCCCATTGACAACTTTCTGGCAAAAGGCAGGAGATTTTCCTCAAGAATTTGGCGGTATTTTGCCACACACATTTTTATTCTATCCGGACAAGTGCTCCAGTCCCTGCTGCAGGGAAACATCCCCATAACAGGATATTACCACCTCCATGTAGGAATGGTGACATTTGGATGGTGAGCTGTATTAGATTTCCACCAGACATATTGTTTGTTGTTGAGGCCAAATAATTAAAATTTTAGTCTCATCTGACTATAACACATTTTTCCCTGTGGCCTCAGAATCTTCAAGATGCGTTTTGGCAAAGCTCAGTGGTGACTGTATGTGGCCTTTCTTAAGGAGTGGCGTTTTTCTTGCAACCCTCCCATACAAGTCACATTTGTAGAGAATATGTGATATTGTTGTCACATGCTCACAATCACCCTTTGTCATAAATTCCTGCAACTGCTTCAGAGTTGCTGTAGGCCTCTTGGTAGCCTCTCTGACCAGTTTCCTCCTTGCTCTTTCATCCACTTTGGAGTGATGTCCTGATCCAGGGAGGGTCTGTGTTGTACCAAATACCTTCCACTTCTTAATAATAGACTTCACCGTGCTTCTAGGCATTGATAAAGCCTTTGACATTTTATTGTATCCATCTCCTGACTTGTGCCTGTCCACAACTGTATCCAGGAGATTTTTTGACAGTGTCTTGCCACCCATAGTTGACTGTTTGCTTCAGTTGCATTACCAGGGACTGAAATGCTCCAGGAAAGCTCTTTCCATGCTGAGCTAATAAAAATGACCACAGCTGATCACAGTTGAACGTCAGCTGGTTTTGTGTGCCATTGAGAAGGTGATTAGCTACATCTAATTGAGTTTACGAGTCATTTTTAGGAGGGGGTGATCCTTTTTCCAACTCAGTCGGTGTTATATCTTTCACTTGGATGTTATAAGTTGCACTTGCATTGAGTAAATACAGAGGCATAAAACAAAACCTGTGTCTATCTTCATTTCAGGCTGCAAAGCAACAACATTATTTTAAAAGGGGGGGTGATTCTTTTCTATACCCATTGTGTATAAAAAGAACAATTAGGGCTCATTCACACAGCACATTGCAGTAACATGCAGTAAAGTAAATGCGTTACTGCAATGCAGCATGCACATGTTGGTATGCTGTGTTAATTAACTGAATGGTCCTCTAATGTACTATAGGGTCTCTCCTAGCGCACCACAAAATACGAAGTGCGTTGCGAGGAAGTGCAAAAAAAAAAAAAAAGGCAGCATGTCCTAAATTTTTGTGCATTGAGGTGTTTTACAGCCTATTCATTTTGAATAGGCTGGCAAAAGCATTACAACTGAACCCATGCAAACGCTTGTGTGGTGGCGCAGTATTTTCAGGTGTGAATGGACCCTAAACGTCCTTTCACACCAAAGTATATTGCGGAAATGCATGCGCCATAACGTGCATTGTCACGCATTGTAGCACGCTGACCTAAGGTATCCCATTCATTTACCTTTGGCCCCAACACAGGAAAAGTCACTCCTGCAGGACTGTTTTCACCACAATGCAGTGATGCACTCTAACGCGGGAGCATTGTCTATGTACATTGGGGTGTTACAATTACTATAGTTCTGCTCTAATACTAACAATAACCAATACCCATTTAAACAGACTGAAACCTACTTCAAATCATTCATAAAAAAGATTTAATTACTTAAAATATTAAAATCTGTACGCACCGTGACAATTTTGGAGAATATAATGGCAAAAGCTGGCTGGGTAGCACCATTGATAGCAGCACAGATTACTCCCACCACAAAGTAAGGCCATTCAGGTTTGTTCAGCCTCATTATCTTAAAGAACGATACCGGTGGAAGCTTTGCAACCTGGGAAAAAAAAAAAATGTTGTTATCCTACTGAAATTCTTACTGAATAATTTACTCCAAAGCTGCATTAAGTGACCTAAAGCCAAGGCAAAATCAGATCAGTTATCAGAAGCATTGTGGGTATCTCATATTTCACTTGCAGAGGCATAAGCAGTGGCATCCGCTCAAAAGGGGCATGGGGCGCCACCCGCCGAATCCATACGCCCGGCCCTTAATCTCCATGCAGGGCGCCGGATGGATTCCAATGGGGTTTTTTTTTTTTGAAGCACATGATTAGAGTCTGAGGCTCTAATTGGCTTCAAAAAGGGTGGGCTTGGGGCGCAGAGCACTGCGCCCCGAGACCACCCACTTGTGTGACAATAGCGAATAAATATTCGCTAATGTCTTTCTGCTCTCCTCCCGGCCAATCAGGAAGCGGGTCCTGAGACCCAACTGGCCTGGGAGTCCTGAGACCCGATTGGCCTGAGAGGATAAGCGACCGCCAGGACTTGGGAGGAGATGGAGGGGGCAAGCCGCCTGAGCCACGACCTGGATGGGATAAGTTCGGGGCTGGCGGGTGGCCTGGTGGGTGACGGGCGAGCGAAGCGGTGATCGAGCTACGGAGAGGGGTAAGGGAGCCAGGTTTGTTTGCCGCCCCCCAAAAAAACTAAGCACCAGCCGCCACTGGGCATAAGAGAATCATTATGGCTTTGTATAGTTACTGAGCAAACATGGTTGCCACCATGGACATATACAATTACAAACTAAAAACATAATGGTGGTTTATGTTTTAAAAACCCTTTTTAACAAAACTGTTCTATTTAAAAGGCAATAGACATGTGCGATTCGTTTCATTACAATTTAAAACTCGGACAAAATTTTTATTATTCAGAGATTCAAATGTAATCTTTGAATCACAATAGTAACGAATTTAAACGAATCCAAACTAAATTATAGCAAATTATAACAAAAACAACAAATTCATTTGTTTCATTCAGATGACATGATGCAATAGATTGGGCCTTTTGTCAATGTTTTAAACATCTGAAATAACATAACGACATAACGAATGATGATAATTGATTCGAATCAGTTTGTTTTTTTATTTCAGTGAGCGTAGCACTACATAATAATGTGAAATGGAAACATATTGCAATAAATAGTTACAGTAAGCTAAAAAATTGAAATAAGATGATTCCTACTTATTGACGAATGAATCAGAATCTTCCAAAATAATTTTAGAAAAATACGAATCGATTTGGAACAACAAATATAAGAAACTAATCAGAATACGAAACGAATTCCAAAAACAAATCATTCTAACATAACCAATATGATGAAACAAAATGATTAAAGCGTTTGTTACCCCAACACTTCATATTCCTGATATGTGCCTGTATGTACTTGTATGAGAAAGTATCCTCTTCTCTTTGTAATGCTTCCTTTACGTGAAATCCCTCGTGTTTCTGCTAGTCCCCTTGCTTTCCTATTAAAAACTGACCACACTAAGCAGGAGAGCACTGCTTAGTTCTCTAGCTGTGCTGGGAACCCTAGTGTGCTCTCCTCCAATGATCAGACTTGTCCTGACACCCCCCCCCCCCCCCCCCCCGCTGCACAGCCATTCACTGGCAAGCTCAGTGGGCTGCTGCTTCTCCTCCCTCCAGCTCTTATGCATTTGAGAAAAGGGGAAATGTGATCACTTATTAAAAAGGGAAAAAAGGTATTTATAATTTTTTTTTATGGCTATACAAAAAATGTTGCTTTTCATTTCTATTTTAAACTGAATGGGTTGTTTTACAAGGTGATCGCATACAATCACTTTAACTTAACAAATTAATCAGGGACTAAACAAAGCACATTTTTTTCCATCATGCACACCTTTAAAGGAGAAGTCCAGCCTGAGCTCATTTGGCTGGGCTTCTCCTATGGATTACAGGAATGCAATTAGTTTTGCACTCCTGTGACCCGTTTTCAGCAGAGAGCAGGCTGAAGTCCGCTCTCTGATGATGTCACAGGAATTAGTCCAGGCACCGCGTCATCCCGACAATAAAGTCTGGATCCGCCAGGTGCTTGGACTGATGCCTGTCTCAGCGAGCTGCTAAGAGCCTGAGATGGCAGCTCCTCGCCCCTCAACAGCTCAGCGTTCTAGTGAGTTCGGGGGGGGGGACAGGGAATGACAGAGTGGAGAGCTGCTGACTGACAGTCAGCAGCTCTCTGCTTGGGGAGCTGTGAGAATCGAGCCATCGGCATTATTCGATCTCTCGGTTCTCAGTGCAGAGGCACCGGGGGTCAAATGCAGCATCGGACCGATGCTGCATTCACCTAGGTAAGTATGAAACTGCAAAAAAAAAAGGGCAATTCTAGGCAACATGTGTAGACAATTAATAATCACTTTATGCTAACCATCTATCACTGCATTTATGCTAGAAGGTTTATTCAACTCTCTAGATTCTAAGCCCCTAGCATTTTATTAAAATATATAATAAATATTTGCCTTTGGGTTTAATACTACTTTACGAATAAATGGCAAGAGTAGACATGGCTGCGGATCGCCATGTGTAGCTGTCCTTGGAGGTCCAGGATATGTAGTTCATCTAGTTTTAGACCAAGCGCTCTAGGCTACATGTGATAAATGTGAAAGCCTGATACAGCCAGGCCTAGGTTTGTTTCATCATAACATCATCTTTCCACTGCTGGACCTTGGTGGTATTACCTCTCCTTACATCGCTTCCATTGATGCAATGGTTCTCAACTCCTGTCCTCAGGGCCCACTAACAGGCCAGGTTTGCAAGATAACTGAAGTACATCACAGGTGATATCATTTGCTGCTCAGTGATTGCAGTATTCTAGTCTGCATCTCCCCAAGGTAATACTTAAATTCTGGCCTGTTAATGGGTCCTGAGGACCGGAGTTGAGAACCACTGCATTAATGCCACATGGTGCTTACCTCCTCTGTATCGTCTTCAGTTGTTGTCTTCTCTTCCTTCACAGGTGCTTTCTTCAAGCTGCTTTGCCGACTGGACTTCCTCCGTGTTAACTTTGTATCGCTCGGTTTGTGGTTATCGTCAATCTCCTCGTAAGCATTCTCGTCTTTCTCCGCTTCTAATGTCTGGGAATAACACCAATGATATCAGCGGGCAGCTTGGAAAATTTGTGACTAAGCTACAATGTGACAAAGCTTGTGTGTGAAGAGAGAAGGAGTGAGGAAAGAAGAGAGAAAGTATAAGGGAGAAAACAGGAGAAAGAGAAGAACAGAGGAAGAAAGAGGAGAGCATGGAGAGGAAAGAGAACTGAGAGAGAGAAAGGGAAAGGAGAGGCAGAAAAGGAGAGAGAGAAGAGAAGGGAGATGAAAGGATGAAGAGAATGATGGGGGAAGAGGGATCGAAGTAGAGGAGGCGAACCAGAGAGAAAGGAAAGGAGAGGCAGAGATGGAGAAAGAGAGAAGGGAGATGAAAGGAAGAAGAGAATGGTGGGGGAAGAGAGATCGAAGGAGAGGAAAGAGAACCGGAGAGAAAGGAAAGGAGAGGCAGGAATAGAGAAAGAGAGAAGGGAGAGCAAATGAAGAAGAGAATGGTGGGGGAAGAGACATCGAAGTAGAGGAGGAGAACCAGAGAGAAAGTAAAGGAGAGGCATGGATGGAGAAAGAGAAAAGGGAGAGCAAAGAAAGAAGAGAATGATGGGGGAAGAGAGATCGAAGGAGAGGAAAGAGAACTGCAGAGAAAGGAAAGGAGAGGCAGGAATGGAGAAAGAGAGAAGGGAGAGCAAAGGAAGAAGAGAATGATGGGGGAAGAGAGATCGAAGGAGAGGAAAGAGAACCTGAGAGACAGAAAGGGGAGGCAGGAAAGGGGGAGGGATAAGGGAAATAAGGGAGAGCAAAGGAAGAAGAGAATGAAGGAGAAAGAGAAAAAAGGAAAGAAGAGGCAGGAAAGGAGAGAAGGGAAGGGATATGAAAGGAGGAAGAGAATGACAGGGAAGAGAAAGGGAAGGACAGGAAACACATCCAGAGAGAAAAGAAAGGAGAGGCAAGAAAAGAGAAATAAAAAAGAGAAAGGAGAGCAAAGGAAGAAAAGAATAATGAGGGAAGAGAGAGGAAAGAGAACCCAAGAAAGAGAAAAGGAAAAGAGAGGAAGGCAAGAGAGAGAGAAGAGAAGAGAGAGGAAAGGAAGATAAGAATGGTTGGGGAGGGGGGGGGGGGGAAAGAGAACTAGGGAGAGAGAAAGGGAAAGGAACGAGAGAAGAGAAGGGAGAGAGAAGGAAGAAGAGAATGATGGGGGAAGAGAGATCAAAGGAGAGGAAAGAGAACCTGAGATACAGAAAGGGGAGGCAGGAAAAGAGGGAGAAAAGAGAAGAGAAAGTAAACGAAGAAGAGTATGAGGGAGAAGGAGAGAAAGGAAAAGAAGAGTCAGGAAAGGGGGGAAGAGAACGGATAGGAAAGGAAAAAAGAATAGCAGTGAAGAGAAAGGGAAGGACAGGAAAGATATCCAGAGCGAAAGGAGAGGCAAAAAAAGAGAAATAAAGGAGAAAGAAGAGCATGCGATAATGAAAATGTATATTTACTATTGCTTGTATGTGTGTCAGTGCTACTGCGCAGCTCTTGGAACTAGATACAAATGAAAAGATGTCCAATATTTTCACAGATATGCCACAGTTGGGCTTTGTTTTTGGTTAGGGGCAGTAAAACCAACATTATTTGCATCCTGGAATACAAATTCCACTTACTTGCATGGTGACCAGGTTGTAATAAACTCCATTAGTTATCTTCATCAGTTCACTATGAGTTCCTTGTTCACAAATGACGCCTTCATTAAAACCAGCAATAAGGTCAGCGTTTCGTACTGTGGACAAGCGGTGGGCTATGACGATGGTTGTCCGGCCTTCTCTAGCCTGGGATAAAGGATGAATATTTTGTATTATTCCCAAAATAATTTTTGCCTGTTATGAATTATCACGTTTATAGCTGTAGATGCTGTTTGTTTAAGATTTTAACTCCGATACTGTTTTTGCTATTATTCCCAATTAGCTCATGGCAAAACTTTAAGACTACCGACCATTTCCATTACAGTCCAACAGTTCATTTAGGTTTAAAGAGATTGTAAAGGCAGATTTTTTTTTTATCTTTACGCAGTCTATACATTAAGATAAAAAACCTTCTGTGTGCAGCAGCCTCCCCCCACAGCCCTCCCTAATACTTAACTTTATCCTGCGATGTTGAAGAAGTGTCTCAGCTGCCTGGGACTCCCCTCCTCATTGGCTGAGACAGCAGCGTGGCGCGATTGGCTCTCGCTGCTGTCAATCAAAGTCATTAAGCCAATCAGGAGAGAGAGGGGACGGGGTCGGGCCGCGGCTCCGTGTCTGAATAGACATAGGGAGCTGTGACTCGGCTCAGGTGCCCCCATAGCAAGCAGCCTGCTGCGGGGTCACTCAACAGGAGGGAGGGGTCAGGAGCACAGAAGTGGGACCCGAGAAGAGGAGGATTTGAGCTGCTCTGTGCAAAACCACTGCAACAGAGCAGGTAAGTATAACATGTTTGTTATTTTAAAAAAAACTAAAACATGAGACATTACAATCATTTTAAAGATGAATTCCAGGTATGGATATTTTATACATAGTTACATTGGTCCAGCTTGGACCAATGGGATTATGCATATACCATACCTGGCCGATGCCCCGGGAAACTGCAAATCACTATAGATACCGATACTCCAGTGATCTCCACTTGCTTCAAGGTTCTGTGCCGAGCAGCTGCCCTACTGCATTCTGAACACAGGAGGTTGGCTGTTTGGCACAGTGGCTATTCGGAGAAAGCTTTGCATTCTCTCAATGAATGCAAAGCATTCTCTGATTGGACAAGGTGGAAAGCATGAAGTCAGAGGCCACTGCTTCTATGTGGAAGCAGTGGTAGCTCTGCAGAGGTCTGAAACACCCACTCCCCACTGAGTTTCCTGCATCCCCCTGTTCGACATTACGGTTCCTTCTTCTGATCCCTACTTCACTACTGTGTCCTGAGATTTTTTGGTGAGTTTTTCTGCAACCTGCAAGATGCATTAAATAAGATAATACAGATAAAATACTGCCAATGAGAAGTACAGTACAGCCAGTACAAGACTGCAATTTAGAGGAATAAGGGCTAGAAACAAGATGTACAGTAAGAGAATATGCTTGCTTTAAGCGATGCATTAAGTGCTGGGTTGTAAGGGTACAATAGAAGCTTATAAAGTGGAATTCAAAGCTAACAATAACTATTCTTAAAAATATACCTACCTTTCCTGCCTAATCTGTATAAAAAATGATCTGTGTACTTATCCATTCCAGTCTGTTCAAGTGATCCTGCAGCTCTGGTTCCCCTGTACCATGGAACGCTCAACAACAGCTGAGAATTCCTGGAGCCGTGACGTCACCCATAGGCTCCCATTGCCCAGCCACTGTCTGTGCGCCCTCCTCTCCCCTGCAGCCACCACACACTGACACGGAAGAGCTGGAGCTGAGGGATTATCTGACTGGACTAGAACAGACTAAAAAACGGTAAGTATATACAGTCAGGTCCATAAATATTGGGGCATCAACACAATTCGAATCTTTTTGGCTCTATACACCACCACAATGGATTTGAAATGAAACGAACAAGATGTGCTTTAACTGCAGACTTTCAGCTTTAATTTAATGGTATCTACATCCAAATCAGGTGAACGGTGTAGGAATTACAACAGTTTGTATATGTGCCTCCCATTTTTTAAGGGACCAAAAGTAATGGGACAGATTAACAATCATCTATCAAACTTTCACTTTTTAATACTTGGTTGCAAATCCTTTGCAGTCAATTACAGCCTGAAGTTTGGAACGCATAGACATCACCAGACGCTGGGTTTCATCCATGGTGATGCTCTGCCAGGCCTCTACTGCAACTGTCTTCAGTTCCTGCTTGTTCTTGGGGCATTTTCCCTTCAGTTTTTTCTTCAGCAAGTGAAATGCATGCTCAATCGGATTCAGGTCAGGTGATTGACTTGGCCATTGCATAACATTCCACTTATTTCCCTTAAAAAACTCTTTGGTTGCTTTCGCAGTATGCTTCGGGTTATTGTCCATCTGCACTGTGAAGCGCCGTCCAATGAGTTCTGAAGTGTTTTGCTGAATATGAGCAGATAATATTGCCCGAAACACTTCAGAATTAATCCTGCTGCTTTTGTCAGCAGTCACATCATCAATAAATACAAGAGAACCAGTTCCATTGGCAGCCATACATGCCCACGCCATGACACTACCACCACCATGCTTCACTGATGAGGTGGTATGCTTTGGAACGTGAGCAGTTCCTTTCCTTCTCCATACTCTTCTCTTCCCATCACTCTGGTACAAGTTGATCCTGGTCTCATCTGTCCATAGGATGTTGTTCCAGAACTGTGAAGGCTTTTTTGGATGTTGTTTGGCAAACTCTAATTTGGCCTTCCTGTTTTTGAGGCTCACCAATGGTTTACATCTTGTGGTGAACCCTCTGTATTCACTCTGGTGAAGTCTTCTTTTGATTGTTGACTTTGACACACATACACCTACCTCCTGGAGAGTGTTCTTGATCTGGCCAACTGTTGTGAAGGGTGTTTTCTTCACCAGGGAAAGAATTCTTCAGTCACCCACCACAGTTGTTTTCCGTGGTCTTCCGGGTCTTTTGGTGTTGCTGAGCTCATTGATGCGTTTTCTTTTTAAGGATGTTCCAAACAGTTGATTTGGCCACAACTAATGTTTTTGCTATCTCTCTGATGGGTTTGTTTTGTTTTTTTTCAGCCTAATGATGGCTTGCTTCACTGATAGTGACAGCTCTTTGGATCTCATATTGAGAGTTGACAGCAATAGATTCCAAATGCAAATAGCACACTTGAAATGAACTCTGGACCTTTTATCTGCTCCTTGTAAATGGGATAATGAGGGAATAACACACACCTGGCCATGGAACATCTGAGCAGCCAATTGTCCCATTACTTTTGGTCCCTTAAAAAGTGGGAGGCATATATACAAACTGTTGTAATTCCTACACCGTTCACCTGATTTGGATGTAAATACCCTCAAATTAAAGCTGAAAGTCTGCCGTTAAAGCACATCTTGTTCGTTTCATTTCAAATCCATTGTGGTGGTGTATAGAGCCAAAAGGATTAGAATTGTGTCGAAGTCCCAGTATTTATGGACCTGACTGTAGATCTTTTATACACAGGGGAGACACGATAAATATCCTCAGATCTGGAGGTGTGCTAAAGTAAAAAATCAACTGACATATCAAAGATTGAATAAATATACACCATATAATAAAAATAAAAAATGGTGCTCTGGACAACGTCACCTATGATGAAACCTTTAGGGCAGAGCTACGTACTGACGTTATCATGTTTTCACAATTCCGGAAGTGCGAGTGTTTGTTTTACTGCCGGCAAAGAGATCTACTGTTTAGTGCTATTGTTCTCATCTTGATGTAAGTGTGATTTTAACATTATAAACAAATGATATAAAAGGGTTTTATGCTATGGGAGCACTTTGTTTTCCATGTTCCTATATAATCCGATGAGAGGATATTTGCTGGAGGACCATTATTAGAATCTTGGTCCCCTGGGACAGAATGTTTGGAGCCATTTTCTGATAGTCTTTGATTGGATGATTTTATTCTGAGCCCTTATGACCTGTCTAGAGATAGAAGGTCAAATACAGCAGGTCATGCCGTGTACACATGGGCGGGCTCTTCGACTGGACTGGTCTGGCAGGACGAATCCGTCGGACAATCCGACCGTGTGTGGGCTTTATCGGACCTGCAGCGGACTTTTTCGGACGAAAATCAGACGGACTTTAGATTTGAAACGTTTCAAATCTTTCCGACGGACTTGAATCCGGTTGAAAAATCCGCTTGTCTGTATGCTAGTCCGACGGAAGAAAACCGATGCTAGGGCAGCTATTGGCTACTGGCTATGAACTTCCTTATTTTAGTCCGGTCGTATGTCATCACGTACGAATCTGTCGGACTTTGGTGTGATCGTGTGTAAGCAAGTCTGTTCGTTTGAAAGTCTGTCGAAAGTCCGTTGGAAAGACCGTTGGACCTTTGATGCCGAAAAGTCCGCCCGTGTGTACAGGGCATAAGGGTGCAATTTTTCTATAAGAGGTGGTGGTTCAAACAAGGATACCAATTTCACTTTGTGAAGGATATTCACTAATTCAATGAGCACCCAAGAGGAGAACTTCTGCATTCACGTGGACTTTTCATGGACTAACGTCCTCTTCTTTATTTTTATTATACAATGTACGGTATATTAATTCAATATATGATATGTTAATTTTTTTTTTACTTTAGCGCAGCTTTGATGATTGGTATAACACTGTGGTGAAAATCTCACGGGAGAGTTACTGCTTTACACATTTTTGATTTTGTATATACATTTTCTCATTGGTTATTTATTTTGATCAAATATACAAGCGCAGTTTTCCCAAAAATTTTCAGACAAGATAGTTAGGAGGAGGGGAGAGGGAACATTTTCAAGACTAGTTGGTGTAAGGCGGCCATACACGGAGAAAATTTCTTTCCTGCAACCAAGCTTTGCAGGAAAGAAATATGCTTTATTCTTTCATTAACAGACAGTGTTGATGTGGGAATCCCTCCTGCTGGGCCATTGTCTGTTCCCGGCAGGGGGGGGTGAGGAAGCCATCCCGGTCGGGAGAAGACAGTGGCAACATCGCGCAAACAAAAACACGAGACGCGTATCGCCCAAAAGAAGTTCCGGCAACAGGAGTCCCCCTATTTTGTGTGCGTGATTTTGCTGCGATTTGTGATGCCAAATTTGCTGCAACATTGCACCGCGTTTGGGTTGCCATTGAGAAATAATGGCATCTCAAACGTGTCCCACGTTTTGCCACGATTCTGAATCGCGGGCAGAATCTCATTAATTCCCCCCACGATTCAAATTGCCCAGGCGTAAATGGAGCCTTAAAGTGGATGTAAACCCTCACATATACCCAGTAAAGTGAATAGCCTCAGATGATACACAGAGATTAAACAAATCTCCCTACATAAGTTTTACATGTATATCTGCTGTCTTCAGCCTTCCACATTCTTTATAAAGTGCACATAGTGTTAGAAAATTTTCTTCCTGTTTCAGTAGTGGGAGGGGAGTCTGGGAATACACAGTGTGTGAGCTGATTGAAGAAAAGGACCCCCCTCCATATATAAATGTGCCCAGGTCAATTTATGAATGGAGTTTACATCCACTTTAAGCATTGGAGAGTGCTGAACAGTGCATGAAAGAGCATGTGAGACTTCCCAACGGAAAGAGTCTGATCAGAATACAGAAAGGATATGAATGAATACCTTGTCCAGGGCTGCCTGCACCTTGGCTTCACTCTCTGTGTCCAGAGCGGAAGTGGCTTCATCCAGAAGGAGAATTTTGGGGTTGCGGACCAGTGCCCGTGCGATGGCGATCCTCTGCTTCTGACCGCCGCTTAGCTGAGTCCCTCTCTCCCCCACAAGTGTGTCCAATTTCTGGAAATGAACACAATCACATATATAATATACATGTATAGTTAATAAAGATTTCACTGTCATAGGCATTATCATAAAGAGCACACTTTAAAATGAACTGTACATTTACAGGGCATATTAGAGAAGTAGTGAATCTGGCATTCAATATTCCAGGTGCATGTGTTTTACATGAGATGGATTCATTCATCACTAGTGAATTTCTGGTAAAGGTAACATTTACTGCTTCATAAATACGAACCCTAAAGCAGAACTTCAATCATTTTTTTTCAACTTTCCATCTATTAAATCTTCTGCCCTTGTTGTTTTAACTTTGGATAGTAAAACATTTTTTTTCTGCCAGTAAATACCTTATACAGCCCACTTCCTGTTTCTTGTCTGGAAAAAAGCCTAGGCTTATGACATCATGCACAGCTCTCTCTCTCTCTCTTACTCTCCTGAGAGTTTGCCAGGAAGGGGGGGGGGGTCATAAGAGGGCAAATGAGAGCTGCAAAGCTGGAGATGTGCCTTTGTAAATCCAGGAAGTGAACAAGCAGCAGTTTCAGCTGCCCACAGTTAAAATGGTTGCAGCCAGAATTAGTGGAGGGAGATTTCTGCAGCATATTTGGCAAGTACAGAATCACAGTATATATAAATAATATGCAAAGTGGTTGGAGGGAAGCTTCAGAATGGCAAAGATGTTTTTATTACAAATTATGTGAGCAGAACAGAACAAAACAGACAGGCAGTTTACATTTCTATATCACATGTAGGTCCTATTTCACTGTCCTGCTTTTGAGTATAATACTTGTCACGAAGGTGGAGTTACGCTTTAAAGAGCCATTAAAGCTGAAATTCAGGATAATTGCTAAATACATACTAGAAGTATATATATGTATATATATGTATATATATATATATATATACACACATATACACATACACTTATTCTATATATATGTATATATGACTGGGGGGCTGAATACAAATGCACGCCACACTTTTCACATATTTATTTGTAAAAAAATTAGAAAACCATTTATCATTTTCCTTCCACTTCACAATTATGTGCCACTTTGTGTTGGTCTAGTTGGTCTATCACATAAAATCCCAATAAAACAAATTTACGTTTTTGGTTGTAACATGACAATGTGGAAAATTTCAAGGGGTATGAATACTTTTTCAAGGCACTGTGTGTGTGTGTGTATATATATATATATATATATATATATATATATATATATATATATATATATATATATATATATATATATCTGCTTTACCACCCAAAATATTTGTAATTTTCTTCAGCCAGGCTTGTGATCCAAGCACTCCTGCCAGACAGCACAGCCAGTTTCTTGACCTCACTGCATGTTATTCTGCAGTAAAGCAGTACAATTTGTTTATGGACCTACCCCTACCGGATATTGGACAATGTAGGAGCTGCAGAAACCTAACGTGGTTCATCCCAGTGGGCCCACCTTTTGTAATCATATTTACACAGTTAAGACTGACAGCAATGTGTAAAGTAGAGCGCTCATTATCCAAACAAAAGAACTCGCTGCTCCAGGTGAGACAGGAAGCCTAATGATATCACAGATGCCCACCTCAGCTCGCCTCCGCATATGATCAACACTGAAGAAATGGCTGCACTCCAAGATCCATCAAAATTCTTATTTAATGAACGAACATCCCAAGTGTTACAGACAGTTCAAATGGTAGACGCGTTTCATACACTAACAGGTGCGCTTATTCATGAATAAGCGCACCTGTTAGTGTGTGAAACGCGTCTACCATTTGAACTGTCTGTAACACTTGGGATGTTCGTTCATTAAATAAGAATTTTGATGGATCTTGGAGTGCAGCCATTTCTTCAGTGTTGACTAATTGGCTCATAGTGAAGACTCTCGCCCTTCCAATGCTCTGCATTGGATTACAGAAGGTTACATCAAGACTGATGCAAATATGACTGCTATTTATATGTAAAAATGCAAAATAATAAACTGAAAGGAATCTCAGACAATACACTTTCTAGAGGAGAATTACGCAAATATGAATATGACCCTGTTGTATTGAATTGTATTGTAACTATACTGTTGGTGCTATAAATCCTGTATAATAATGATAGTAATATTGTCAGATATTCTCCTCCCAATAAAAGAATAAAGAACTTACATCTGGCAGCTTCATGATGAAGCTGTATGCGTTGGCTTCTTGGGTGGCTCTTATGATTTCCTCCATCGTGACATCCTCACGGCCATATCGGATATTCTCAGCAATGGTGGTATCAAACAGAATTGGCTCCTGGCTGACCACACCAATAATCTCCCTTAAGTATCTCAAGTTTAAGTTCCGAATGTCTTGCCCATCTATTGTGATCTGCAGGGATAAAACACACGTTCAAAATAAAAAAAACTATTAAAAAAATTATAAATTATTTTTACTACAAATATTTTATTTTAATTTTCGAGGAGCAGAACCAAGTACAGCAATATTTCATTACAGATACCCATGTGGGGAATGAGTCTCAGTCACGTCTTGCTATACTGTGTATTCAGTATTGTGCTATATTAAATAAAAATCTAAAAACCTCATGAGCATATAAAGAAAATTGAAGTTATATTCTTCAGGAATTGCTGAATTTAGCAGCAGTAGTTTTTTCTGGATATCATTAACAGTATATGGATTCTTTGAGGTTGATTTACTAAACTGAAGGGTAAAGCTCTGCATAGAAACCATTCAGCTTCTGTTTTTTTTTGTCAAAGCTTACCTTGTTCCCGACTGCACTATAGCCAAAAGACAGCTACAGCGCGTTCGTCCATGGATGCCCTCCATGAACCCCACCTCCTGGGGCGCACATCGAGAGCGAATAGTGACTGCTGTGTCCTTTGGACACAGCTGATCACAGATCACGGTAAAGGGCCAATCACAGCGCCCCTTTTCCATGTGATAAGTTGTGTCCAATCACAGCTAATCACATGTAAAGACTTGCAGGTTATTGTCAGTCCTTCCGTTCAGTGCAGCCTAACCAGCGCACATCAGAAAAAATAGAAAAAAAAAATTACTTATTTGAAAAAAAATAATTTCAACATTTTTGGACTTTTTCAACTTGTTTAGCAAAAAAATAAAAACCCAGTGGTGATTTAATACCACCAAAATAAAGCTCTATCTGTCTCAAAAAATGATAAAAATTTCATATGGGTACAGGGTAGCATGACTGCGCAATTGTGATTCAAAGTGTGACAGCACTGAAAGCTGAAAATTGGTCTGGGCAGGAGGGGGGTGAAAGTGTCCAGTACTGAAGTGGTTAATTGAAGAACAAGCTGAAGCTAGAAGCTGATTGTCTACCATGCACAGCTGCACCAGATTTCACACTTTCCAGTTTTAGTAAATCAACACCTTTATGTTTGTTTGTTCATATTGCTCTTAAAATAAATCATTGTACTTTTAAAATGCATTAGCTCTATTTAAAATATAGGGGTAAACCAAGCGACTTTGCAAATATAACCTCAGCCTTTTCATTCATCCTCACAATAAGGCTCGATTCACACCTATGCATGTTGCTTTTGAGCGTTTTTGGAGGTTTTTTTTTCATGCTTGCCACGTTTTTGAGCAGCGTTTTTGCGGCGTTTTTGCGGCGTTTTTGCCGCGATTTGCGTTTTGCGTTTTTTTTTTTTTTTTTTTTTACAGTTTTTTTTTTACAGTCTAAAAAAAAAAATTAAAAAAAAATTAAAAAAAAAAAAAAACCCGGCAAAAACGCATCAAAAACGCACCAAAAACGCAGCAAAAACGCAGCAAAAACGGTGCACTTGCGTTTTTGATGCTTGTCCATTGAAATCCATTACATGCAAAACGCTGCTTTTTGCATGAAAAAAAGTCCCCGACCCTTTCCAAAAATGCAGAGAAACAAAAAGGCATTGATGTGAACATGTTCCATAGGAACCCATGTTAAAAAATTCCCGTGCATTTCTGCAAAATGCAAAATGCATCAAAAAACGCGCTAGTGTGAATGGAGCCTAAGAGCTGACATTGCAGGCCCTGGTCAGCCTAAACATTGCTTATGTTGTATGGGGAGATTTACCAAAACTGGTGCACACAGAATCTGGTGCAGCTCTGCATAGCAACCAATCAGCTTCCAGGTTTTATTGTCAAAGCCGAACTGAGCAAGCCAGGTTAGAAGCTGATTGGTTACTATGCACAGCTGCACTAGATTCTGTGTGCTCCAGTTTTAGTAAATGACCCCCAGTGTGTCTCTACTGTCACTGCTGAGAGAAAGCAAACATCTGATCTCAAACCTGGTGGATTCCATATCCTCAATGCCAGGAGACATTAAGAATGATTTCTATACTGCACTGCACTGGTGTAACCATTACAGATCACAAACTGCTAGAACCAGGAAACTTAGATATATTGTCTTTAGGGATTACTGAGCCTGAGCTTGTCATAGACTTCATGATATACTGAGGACCACTTGGGGAAACAATGATAAAACAAATTCACCCTTCCACTACCACTTTTTCCTTCATCCCATCCCATCAACAATCAGGTCCTTCTGCTCCCCTCCACTCTTTGCCCCAACCCTTCCTAACCTGAATATTCATTACAGTAATAGACTCATTACTGTGATAGACTCACCTGGGACAGAGGCTTTTGGAGGGGACTGAATGCTAGCCTCTTACCTACCGACCATGGGCCCTGGCATTTGAGGGAGCTACAAGCATTTAGGAAGATATTCTGTTTTGTAATGCAAAAGGCCATGATGGTCTCTGCCAGTGCGGGACTCATAGCAGATGTATGTGAAAGGAATGCTGATTAAAAAAAACTGGAAAGCCCTGGGTCTCCTGTTGTCTTCTAGACTGGAGGGTCTTTCACCCATTGTTAATTGTGCTCATTAACACACCTTTGTCTCCCAGCAAACTATTGGGGGATGTGTTTTTTTACTTATGTGTATTGTAAGTTGTGAGTTAGGAGATGGCAAGGCTGACCTGAAAGGTCATATCTCTGAGTCACCTAGTCTGGGTAAATGATTAGTTAATTAGCTCATGTTAATTAGGTTTCTGGTTACGGTTTGTATTGTCATCCTGATAATATCTAATATCCTTATTCAGACTGGAGGAAGCGGTATATGACAAAAGCACTCGAGCGGAGTGTGGGACGTTTCGTTACGTAGCCATTTAAATGGTGGCAGGGGGTTATTGAGCTTTCAGAAATTAAATCTTTTTTATACTACACTTTTTTCCTTTCATGTGACTTTTGGTAATACTAAGAAATGTATTTGCAATATTTTGTAGCACATTTTGTTCTGCATGAGAAAATAAGTAAATTGTGTTCTTACCACGCCTTCCTCCGGATCGTAAAACCTCTGGATGAGCTGGACTGTCGTGCTCTTTCCACAACCACTACTGCCAACAAGTGCCACTGTTTTACCACTGGGGACTGTGAGGTTCAACCCTTTAAGAATCTTTAACAACAAAGATGACTAATTAGTCTGTATTTTAGGTAGAATAACAATATTCCCAACACACACGTTCCTGAAAATGGCTGTTAGTTATCAGTGAGTGCTGCAGCGACCATTGGCTGGAAACCGTAGACATTTGAAGCAGAACATGTCACCAGCACACAATGGATTCTCCAAACTGGTCTAAACCTTTATTCAGTGGTCACATCATACTTACAAAGGCAAAGTTTTGGGGCCACGCAGGGCTCCTTCTTGCCTGATGAAGGGACCCTGCATGTCTCAGAAGTGTTGCCTTTGTAAATATGATATGACCACTGAATAAAGCTTTGGACCAGTTTGGAGAATCCATTGTGTGCTGGTGACATGTTCTGCTTCAAATTTATTTAAAGTAGAACGCTAGCCATTTGCAAGGATCACATTTCCTGCTGATCACATGAATTTCAATAAGTTGCAAAGGGCACAATCTGCCAGGAAGCGCTGGAGGGAATGTATTATAGGACAGCTGAGCAAGAAATGTGCATTAAAGGACAATTAAATAATTTAAAAAAAGACATATTCAGTACATCTCTCTAATGTATGCACATTTGCCCATGTTTTGTGTGTCTATAAAAATGCTGCACACAGATAAATGCATGTTGTTCCATCCGGAAATCCATGGGTTGATTTACTAAAGGCATCAAATAGACTGTGCACTTTGTAAGTGCTGTTGCGCTCATTTTCCCCAGAGCAAGTGCAAGCAAAAATGCTTTTTTTTTTCTCTTGCACCTGTTTGAATTTTTTTTTGAAGCTTCACCACTTTAGATTTACTAAGAAAAATAAGTGCAACTACACTTGCAAAGTGTACAGTCTATTTGTCTTTAGTAAATTTACCCCTATGTGTTCCTAACTTTTTGTAATATTTCATATTCCCATCGCACATGTTCCTGGTATAAGCTCTCAAAATTTGGGTGCTGCAGCAACAACCTGCTGGATACTGGTTCAAGTCACAAAGTAGATATTTGCCAGCACACCAAGGATCAGCACAAAGTGGGTCCAAACGGGTGGTTTTATTGCATGATCACAACACAAGAAAGGTGCAACGTTTCGGAGTCACGCAGGACCCCTTCATCAGGCTTGTGAACTTTTTGTACACCACCTCTGCTGCATGGAGACCCCTAGCCACGTTTAGCCCTGTTCAGTCTCTCTGTGAACTACAGAATTCCACTCACCACCATCTTATGGAGATGAGGAGAGGGCATTGCCACCCTAGAACAGGAAATGTGTTACTGGCAGGATCACCAGGTGTAAATAAAAAAAAAGAAAGAAAATTAATGCAACCCTCCCATCTAAAGACTGGTAAGCTGCAAAAAATTAAAACATTTCTTATTATTATTATTATTAATTTTAGATTATAAGCACATACAAAAATACAATTCAACAAAACACCAGGCCCTGCATTTTAATGCCCAGCAGGGCTTGGTGCAGAAAACACCACAAGGGAAAAATAAAATAAACAATACAAATCTATAGTTAGCCATGCAGGGCCCAAAGTGTAATTTCACTGCACAGTTGACTAGCCTCAGGGCTCAAGACAAAGGTGCGACCAAAAGGGGCACAACAATGGCCAATATAAAAAAAAAAAAAAAAAAAAAAGAAGAGTTAACTAAAACCAAAATAAAGAAACATACCCACTTAAAGAGGAGCTCCAGGCTCCTTCAGAAAAAATTAAAAGTCAGCAGCTACAAATACTGTAGCTGCTGACTTTTAATATTAGGACACTTTCCTGTTCGCGAATCCAGCGATGTCTTCACCCCAGTCAATTTTTCAACGCCATTTCTTGTAAGGGAAACTGGCTTCACAGTACTGCGCTTTGTGAATGGCCCGGAGGCGGGGGAAGGAGGAGGGGGGCTGAACTTCTGGGTGACTTTGCCACAGCGAGATCTGCCAGAATTGACGGAGGGTACCTGTCAAAACCAGGTGCCTGCTCCCCCCCCCCCCCCGAAATGTGCCAAATGTGGCAGCGGAGGGGGGCACACAAGCAGAGCTTCCCCTTTTGGGTAGAGCTCCACTTTAACTAAGCTGCAATATATCACACTATTTGGTCTTGGGTTTAGATACACTTTAAGTAACTTATATAGCTTTAACACTAAAAAATGATTTACCATCCAGATTTTGTCTATTTATATCTGCTGTGCTTATATATTCTCATTTACAGATATACTTGGGAGCGCAGATTAAATAAAGTTATCTTTACAGTGTTTGCACAGTGTAACAAACAGTGAACGTTGTGACCTTTGAAACGCAGGTAGTTACACAACAACAATATTCTATGATTACCACAAGTCCCAAAGAGACTGTACAATGGGTACAGATGATAAAATAGATAATATACGCATTCTTCTGATCACTAAAGGTGCACTTTGCTCAAAATGACTATGAATAGGAAAGAAAACTTTACAACCAACCAAGAGATCATAAAAATAGTGTGAATAATCAAAAATACCTTTAATATTATTATTGCTACAGAAACAGAAATATTGTCTGGAAGATGGGCATGATTTAAATGTCCGCTAATGTCCGAAATATTGTATTCTGATATCTGTATTCAGTTAATACATGTAATGACAGTGGTCAGTATATAGAAAAAGGAGCCTGGGGCCACCTCAGATGTGCTTCTGGCAAGGGGAAAGTAGATTTTGGAGTAGATCTCGGTACCTCAAGGATTTAGACAAAGGTATATTTTAATAATAGAATTTAATGAATAAAAACAGTATGGTGAAAACCATATATACCAAAGTATTCGTACAATCAATAATTACAACCGTGTACAATGCTTGGATATTGTCGAGAAAATAGTAGGTGACCCCCAGTGTTGATGTGGGGTATCGAATATGATGCGTCCTGGCAGCTGTTCTCTACTAGTTTCGCAGCAGAAGCTGCTTATTTTTTCTATATAATATGAATGGTACCTACCCTTATCTAAAAAATATCTTAATCAAGGCATAAACTCTTCAAGTGGTCAGTATACTGTGTTTCCCCGAAAATAATACCGGATCTTATATTCATTTTGGCCTACAAAAAAGACCCTAGGGCTTATTTTCGGGGGATGTCTTATTAGTATCAGTATTTTGACATAATTTTAATCCCTCAAAAAACATCTTGGTTAAAGTACTTTTAAGATTATGTAGTCCAAATTGTGGGAGGATTGTGCTGGGGTAGGGTGCAGTGTGTCTCCCTTTGTGGCTGTTTTATGAGAAGCACCTTTTTACAGCAGCCCTCGGCGATCATGTAACCTGCCTGAGCTTTTCTTCTCCACTCCGAGATTCCCGCTGACATCAGCCCACTCCGAGCACTGCAGAGGGAGGGGCTGCAGACGTCAGCTGGGAGAAGAGGAGAAGACCTCCGGAAGACCACCTCCTGTGGATGGGGTATTTTGCATGATCGTTGCAGGGGGGACGGACACTGCACCTTATGCCAGTGTGGACGTTTTACAAAGCGGATACATTTTTTAAAAAATTAACTTTACTAGGGCTTATTTTCGGGGCAGGGCTTATATTGCAGCCCTCCCCGATAGTCACGCTAGATTTTATTTTCGGGTAGGGCTTATATTCGGGGAAAAACGTTATGGCTGAATTCCATTATCACATCAGCGCTTGGAATTATTTATGAATTTGGGACTTTTTATTTATTTATTCGTTCACATAGATTTATATATATTGTATTTGAGCACACTGCACGTTGCTTTTTTTTTTAATGCATGTTGCACTTTATTCTTGTACATTTAGTATTGAATTTTGCAAATTGCTGTAATATTTGCTGGAATTGATTATGTATATTTATTTGTACATTATTGCATTTGAAGTTCATTTATGATCTGGTGAATTTATTTATTTAATTATATTTAGGATGAATTGCTGATTTGTACAATATCTATTTAGGAGACAGCGCTCATAATTTAGATTTATTCCTGTGTGTATTATGTATTCCGATATTGGTTGATGCAGTTTTCTGCTGGTGGGCAGGTGGTGAAGTTATTTATTTCAGTGTTCGGTATATGCATGACTTTTTTGGTGAGCCAATTTGTCCAGCAAAAGTGAAATGGGGATGGGATTGTTTGGCATAAACTAGAACACCAGGGGGCTTGCAACAGTCAGATTTTATTCATATAGTTAAAGCGAACTATACCCATCAATTTACACCGATTTTTTTTTTTTTAAAGCAAATACATTCAAGGCATGCCATGAACTGTCACAGTTGCTTTTGTTCTCAACCAACCTGTCAAGCCATCTAATGGCTGGTGTCAAACTAAACTAAACTATTCGAACACAGTGTTGGGTACATGCTGCAGGAGGATGCGCACCCCCTCCTCTTCTTCTTCCTCTATGGCCTCTTCCTCTGCAGATTTGTCGTCTGAACCAGCGGTGCTCAGTAGGCGTTCAAGGGGCTATGCAAGCACTTAGGCAAAAAGATGCCATGCGGTGCTTGAGTTGGTCTGCTTAGAGGACAGGAGCCACACTGGGGCAGAGATTCTGTCAGCTCTGCAGGGGCAGGCTCAGAAGTGGTTGACACCATGCCAGCTTCAGCCAGGAATGGTTGTATGCGACAATGGCATCAACCTCTCCACCCTCCGACAGGGACACTTGACCCATGTTCCCTGTTTGGCTCACGTCCTGAATTTGGTGGTGTAGCAGTTCTTGAGCAGGTACCCGGGCTTACGGGATCTCCTGAGGCAGGCCAGGAAAGTCTGTGGTAATATAATGCCAGTGCTCGGCTGGCTGACCTTCAAAGGGAATGCAACCTGCCCAAGAACCGCCTCATTTGTGACATGCCCACCAGGTGGAACTCAACATTGGCAATGCTGCATTGGCTGCACATGCAGCAGAGGGCCATCAATGAGTACCTGTGCGAGTATGCACCAGGACAGGGTCAGGTGAGCTTGGCTTTTTTTTGCCACACTAATGGCTACTGATCAAGGATGCATGCATTGTCCTGTCACCATTTGAGGAGGCCACAAGGATGGTGAGCAGTGACAGTGCATGCATCAGTGATACTGTCCCTCTTGTCTTCCTGTTGGAGCACATGCTTCGTGGAATAATGGACAGGGCACTTGAGGGAGAACAGCGGGAGGAAGAGGAGGACTTCCTTACCTCTCAAGGCCCCCTTTATCCAGATAGTATTCCTGTGGGTCCTCCGATCACACAGGAAGAAGAAGAGGAGGAGGATTGTGTCAGCATGGAGTTGGAGGATAACATTCAGCATCAGCAGCAGTCTTCAAGGGATCGTTTTCAGTCCCCAGAAACCCATGGAGTTGTACGTGGCTGGGAGGAGGTGGTTGCGGATCATGTGATCCTTAGTGACCCAGAGGACTCAGGATCGAATGCCTCTGCAAACTTACGCTGCATGGCCTCCTTGATCCTGCAAGGCCTGCGAAAGGACCCTAGGATTAGTGATATCAAGGAGAGGGATCATTACTGGCTGGCAACCCTTCTTGATCCACGTTACAAGGGTAAGGTTGCAGAACTTATCAAACGTTTCCAGAGCCTGGGAGATTACAATTTCCTGGTGCTGGACAACGTGTTTCTGAGGCTTTGTTCAGTCACAGAAACAGCGTGGAGAAGGTTGCCGGCTGACCGATGCCTTCAGACAATTCTTCAGTCCTCAGCGCTAAGGTCTGATCGGTTCGAGCAACCATCGCCAGCGTCTGAATTACATGGTGCAGGAATATCTAGGGGCAAGATCAGACTTGGAGACCTTGCCAACAGAACATCCACTGGGTTACTGGGTCTTGAGGATGGACCACTGGCCAGAGCTTGCTCAATATGCAATTGAGCTACTGGCCTGTCCTGCATCCAGCGTTCTTTCTGAACGCACATTCAGTACTGCTGGAGGCTTTGTAACCGATCACAGAGTGCACCTGTCCACAGACTCTGTTGATCGGCTCACATTCATAAAAATGAATCAGTCTTGGATCACCAGCTACCCATCACCTGATGCTGATGTAACCAATTGATTTTTCTATGGATGTGGGATCCCTTGAAGACTGCCTCTGCTGGGTGACTATCCTATTCCTCCTCAATCTTCATGATGATAGCTTCTAAGAATATTTTTGGTTCAGGGCACCACCACCACTGCCTAAGGCCCAATTTTTACTGCCCCTGTTTAACAGGGGCGTGTAATTACAATTTTTGATCCAATATTTCACAGCAGGGCTCGTTCCTGCACTCAACAAGAGTATCTGTGAGGGGTTGCAGTGTTGTGGCACCACTACCACTGCCTAAAACCCAATTTTTCTGCCCCTGCTAAACAGGGGCGTGTAATTACAATTTTTTGATCTAATATTTCACAGCAGGGCTCATTCTTGCTCTCAACAAGAGAATCTGTGAGGGGTTTCAGTGTTGTGGCACCACCACCACTGCCTAAGACCCAATTTCTCTCTCTTTGTTTAACAGGGGCGTGTAATTACAATTTTTGATCTAAGATTTCACAGCAGGGCCCATTCCTGCACCCATCAAGACTAACTGTGGGGGCTTTCAGTGTTGTGGCACCCCCACCACCAAAGGCTCAATTTTTCTGCTCCTATTTAACAGGGGCAGGTAATTACGATTCTTGATATAATATTTCATAGCAGGGCCTGTTCCAGCGCCCACCAAGAGTAACTGTGAGGGCTTACAGTGTTCTGGTACCACCAACACCTAAGGCCCGAATTTTCCGTAGAGTATATAGGGCAAGTCATATAGTATATACAGGCGGTCCCCTACTTTCAAACATCTGACTTACAAATGACTCCTACTTACAAACGGAGGGAGACAACAGGAAGTGAGAGGAAATCTACCCCTAGGAAAGGAAATTCTCTCCTGTTATGCCCCGTACACACGGTCGGACTTTGTTCGGACATTCCGACAACAAAATCCTAGGATTTTTTCTGACGGATGTTGGCTCAAACTTGTCTTGCATACACACGGTCACACAAAGTTGTCGGAAAATCCGATCGCTCTAAACGCGGTGACGTAAAATACGTACGTCAGGACTATAAACGGGGCAGTGGCCAATAGCTTTCATCTCTTTATTTATTCTGAGAATGCGTGGCACTTTGTCCGTCGGATTTGTGTACACACGATCGGAATTTCCGACAACGGATTTTGTTGTCGGAAAATTTTATATCCTGCTCTCAAACTTTGTGTGTCGGAAAATCCGATGGAAAATGTGTGATGGAGCCTACACACGGTCGGAATTTCCAACAACAAGGTCCTATCACACATTTTCCGTCGGAAAATCCGACCGTGCGTACGGGGCATAAGAGTTAATATGGGAAAAAGGTGTCTCTACTGATGCTTTATCACCAATCCTTGTTTCCCTAATAACCCAAAATTTTCAAAATCCAATTGTCATTGGGACAGAAAGTGAGGTGAAATCTACTGAACAGGGGCACAGACAACAAAGCAATTGTTACAGGGGTGATAACCCTTCCCTACGTTAAAAAATGTACCTGTTTCAAATTACAAACAAATTCTATTTAAGAACAAACCTACAGTCCCTATCTTGTTTGTAACCCGGGGACCGCCTGTATACTGCTGTTCAGCGTATATAGGGCCTAGGGGCCCCATGCCTTTTTTTTTTATTTGGGTTGAGGGTTCCCTTTAATATCCATACCAGACCCAAAGGGCCTGGTAATGAAGAGGGGGGGGAACCCATGCTGTTTTTCTCAATGATTTTCATCTATATTGCCGGGACACGACTATACATTACAGCCGCAAGCAGTTTTAAATGACTTTTATTCCTTTAGAAATGTCATTTTGTTGCAGGGACTGTTCTAAACACGGGAAAAACACGCCACTTTACATGTATACTATAGTCACCCCCCAGACATTATATTTAAAGGAATATTTCACTTTTATGGTTTTACTTTAAGCATTATTAAAATCACTGCTCCCGAAAAACCGGACTTTTTTAAAAACTTTTTTTTGCATTGATACATGTCCCCTGGGGCAGGACCCGGGTCCCCAAACACTTTTTATGACAATAACTTGCATATTAGCCTTTAAAATCAGCACTTTTGATTTTTCACATTCGGGTCCCATAGACATTAACGGTGTTCGCATCTTTGCACAAACTTTTTTTCAGTTCGCATGTTCTGCTGCGAACCGAACCGGGGGGTGTTCGGCTCATCCCTAGTGGAGAATAATAAAAGTAGTGCCCAGATACAATTTTTGTGTTTCCCATATATAAAACGACTTTACACCTCCATAAAGAAAGTGGAAAATACTTCCATGGTGGCACTTACATTGATCAGTCAACACACTACTCTCTTGCCTTTTTTGGGCTACCTCACTGCAACCACAATTTCTTTAGAAATTGCAGTGCTGCTTGCTTCTACATTTGGAAGTTCTGGGCCTCAATACCACCTTGTCCTCGTGTAAAACAAGAAAAGGTTCTTTATAATCACTTGAGCTTATCGGTCAGCATGTAGGCAGGTGCAGTCTCCACTGCAGGTGGCGCTCGTCCACAGCGGCAATGCAGATGGAGGAAGAAGTCGAGAGAAATTTAGTTCCTATGGTTTCCCCAGTCACAGGGAGGAAGCTATTGGATAATGGCACCTCTTGTAACTTTGGCAGCCTTCTTGGGTCAGGCAGAGTCTGTTTAAGACTCCTCCCTTCCAACACAAATTTATCTCATGTGTCAGGAAAACTTCTCAGAAGTGACTCATGCAGATAACGAATAAAGGACCAGAGAGAAACGACATTTAGAGCTTTGGATAAAGATAAGTAAACGCTACAGATATGAGTGCTTTGCTTCATGACTAAGGTTTACAACCACTTTAACCATTACACACTGCTCTCAATGCAGAGCCAAGCAACTAAAAGTCACATTCTAGGCTAGCCCCTCAGTGTCAAGTCCAGCAGGATCCAGGTTCAGCACTTGAAAAGGAAAAGCCAATTCTCAGCCTGAATTTTTAGCTGCATAAAGAGATTAGCAGCATGTAGTAGGTATCTTAAAGTGCTTGTAAACCTCTGACATGAAATACGAACAAAGCATATCCTTCTATATTGTGTCTCAATCCAGAGCACAAACTGCAATGTGCTTGATCTCTGCAATCGGGTTATCACATTTTGTAAGAAGCCATCTGTTCACATTTGAGGAGCACCTGTCAGCACTGGAGCACTTTGAAAGTGATATTGATTGTGAAGAACCGAGCACTTTATCACAGCGATTTTTATGATGGACTTTCTCAGTTTATTGATTATGATTCATTTATATGAGTTTTTATGATATATATATTGCATGTTTGCACCTAACACACCAGCACCAGCACTATATTTTGTATGATATTATATTGTGTTAGGTTGATTCATATATTATCCACGTTTTAAAGGAACAGCACACCTATTTTGTATCTGTAGTATATCAATCCAGTATCCCATGGTTTTAGGTTGGAGCAGTTCACGGCAGGGCTGGGACAAGGGGTGGGTAGAAGGGACAGCTGCCCTGGGTGCAGCGTGTATTGTAGGGATGGAGGTGCAGCAAGTTCCTTCTACAATAAGCGTTACAGGAGTAGTGAAAGCGGCATCACTACTTCTGTCAGCCCAGCGCCGAAAGTGGCAAGGAGAGGAGGAGTGAGCCAGGAGGAGGTGCGAGCTGTGCTCTCTGTCTCTCCCTCCTCCTCATAAGCTCAAACATAATGAAGGGGGGGTGCAATTTGCCATCTTTGCCCTGGGCACTGGATGATCTTGTCCCAGGACTGGTTCACGGTGCGAAATATATATATTTTTCATTATCATTTCATCAGTGACTGTTCTTTAGATATCCTACAAAAGGATACAGTAATTCTAACAAGAAGAGCTATTTCACCAACCTGTATATCCGGCCTTGATGGATAGGTAAACTTCACATTTGTGAATTGAACGTCTCCCGTAATCTTATCCGGCTTAAATCCTGCTGGAGAGAAGCTGTCTATTTTTGGTACCTGCAGGAAATAATTTAAATCAGCCTTCATATCAAAAAGGCATTCGCAAGGCAAGCTTTTTTTTTTTTAATAGAAAATGTCTTTATAGTAATAAAACTAAACTTTAGATTTAAAGCAGAACTACAGCCAAAAACAACAAGATAAATTATTTTTATTTATTACAGGTACTTATTTAGCACCGTCAATTTACACAGCGCTTCAAATATCAGTTCCTGTCCTCAAGGAGCTTACAATCTAAGGTCACCAACTCACATTCATACATAGTAGGGCCAATTTAAACAAAAGCCAATTACCTACTAGCATGTCTTTGGAATGTAGGAGGAAATGTAGGAGGGGACCCACGCAGGCACAGGGAGGACATGCAAACTCCAGGCAGGTAGAGCCATGGTTGGGATTAAACCAACAACCCCAATTCTGCTTGACAGAAGTACTAACCATTTAGCCACTGTGCTGTACAAACCAATTGAAAGATACAATAACGCCTTTTGCTGCAATATTCAACTTCAATTCAGAGATTACCCCTGCAGTACTTGTTTATGCCTCTAGATGTGCTCAGTCTGCTGGCCAGCATCATTCAACCCACTTCCTCTGAGCCCAGGTTGTCTCTGACCCACCCCAGCTTGTGACAGGACAATGAAAGTAGAAGCAGAACAGTGATGAATTCATCTCCCTGCCACTCTGCTTTCTCTTCTTGTGTGTCTTGATAGTATGAGGTGGATTTACTAAAACTGGAGAGTGAAAAATCCGGTGCAGCTGTGCATGATAGCCAATAAGCTTCTAACTTCAGCTTGTTCACTTAAGCTTTGACAAAGAGCTGCAGCAGATTTTGTACTCTCATTGTACTGCTAGATTTTGGCTCCTTGTACTGCTATTTCCTCTCCTATTCTGAGCTCTGCTGTACAGCAGTGTGAATTTAATCAATGAAAACATTTTAGTTAAAACTCTCATCAGCGGCATATTTATAGTGATGAAAACAAAATGAAAAGTACACCACATTTTTGTCTGTTGACGAAAACTATGACGAAAATCAATTCCGTTTTTGTCAACGAACGAAAACTAAATTAAAATGTGAGAGAGGGAAGTTTACCCATGTGAACTTCTGGTTTCGTTGGAGCTCTGCCTGTGTAGAGCCTGTGAGTGCTTCCACTCCCAGCAAAGAAGGTAGCGAGTAGTGACCGCAGCGTGCTTAGCAATTAGCACTGTGCATTACAGGTCTCCTCAGAGCACTCAGTGTTGTACATTGCAGACCTCACCTCAGACCACCTTCCAGAGCATTGTGTGCATTACAGGCCTCTCAGATCACTATTTGCATTGCAGGCCTCCTCAGACAGTCCACAGCACTGTGTGCATTACAGACCTCCTCAGACCACCATCCAGAGCACTGTGTGCATTATAGGCTTCTCAGACCACCATCCAGAGCACTGTGGGCATTACAGACCACCTCAGATCACCATCCAGAGCACTGTGTGCATTACAGGCCTCTCAGACCACCATCCAGAGCACTGTTTCCATCACAGGCCTCCTCAGACCGTGCAGAGCACTGTGTAAATTACAGGCCTCCTCAGACCACGCCCAGAGCACTGTGTGCATTACAGGTGTCTCACATAGCTCCCAACTGTCCCTGATTTTGAGGGGCTGTCCCTGATTTGAAGCAATGTCCCCCTGTTCCTCTCTCCTCCTCATTTGTCCCTCATTTTGGTCTGATCTATAAAGTTGTATATAAAATGCACTTTTTGTCTTTCAAAAAGTGTTTCCCAGTGCTAAACCTTTCATCCAATTTCTAAATTGTTGCAGTTGTAAATTTTAAAAGCCAATATAAAGGAATGGTAGTGGTAACAAAAGCCCTTTCCCTGGGATTTAATTAACCATTTAATTAACTATTTTTTTGGTGATTCTTCTTTAAGGGGGTGTGGCAGGGGGCGTGTCCTATGCCTACATACCTTTGTTAGTAGGTGCCCCTCATTCCCATCTCAAAATGTTGGGGGGTATGCTCTCAGATCACGTCCAGAGCACTGTGTGCATTACAGGCCTCTCAGACCACCGTCCAGAGCACTGTGTGCATTACAGACCTCCTCAGACTGTCCAGAGCACTGTGTGCATTGCAGACCTCCTCAAACTGTCCAGAGCACTGTGTGCATTACAGACCTCCTCAGATTGTCCAGAGCACTGTGTGCATTACAGGCCTCCTCAGACTGTCCAGAGCACTGTGTGCATTACAGGCCTCCTCAGACTGTCCAGAGCACTGTGTGCATTACAGGCCTCCTCAGACTGACCAGAGGTCTGTTTTCAATTACAGGCCTCCTCAGAGCATGGTTCAGAGCACTGTCCATTACAGGCCTCTCAAATGACCATCCAGAGCACTGTGCATTACAGGCCTCCTCATACCACTGTCCAGAGCACTGTCAATTACAGGCCTCTCAGATGACCATCCAGCGATGTCGGCACCCCAGCTAATCTTTCCATTGGCTGTTGGGTGCTGCCACCACCATCACAGCCGGGACCCTACTGCGCAAAGCGTGCTGCTCTTTCTCACTGGCCCGGCAGCAGGGGAAGGAGGAGGAGGGGGCCAAACTTGTGACGTACCTCGCTGCGACGAGGTCCGACGGAAGTGGGGACAGGGTACTCGTCAAAAACAGGTACACGCTCCCACTCCCCCACCGAAAGGTGACAAATGTGGCTCCAGGAGGAGGGCACGGAGGAATCAGATAAGCAGAAGTTCCACTTTGGAACTGTGCTTTAACCTGCTATCAAAGTCTTTATTTTTAGCAATGTGACTGTTACCTTTGATTCTGACCCATGTTTGTTAAAGTCCAATGACATTTTAAAACTTTTACTTCTGCAATCTTACTGGCTACAATAGGCAACAACTGACAACACATGCTGAGGTCTCATTCACACAATGCATGGGGTTAACGTGCAAGGTAACTTCATCACAATGTGAATAGGCCCTAAGGCAGGGGTCAGCAGCCAGTAGATCACGACCTATCAGTAGATCACGACCTACCAGTAGATCACAAACAGGTGACTGGTAGATCACGGTCTGGGCTTGCTGACCCGCCATTCCAGAGCATCTAACAGAGTGCAATGCAGAGATACTACTTGTAAAGTTGGAGCTGTAGTACGGATTAAGAACTGCATAAGCCGATGCCTCCTCTGTAGTGCTGATTCCTGTCCCATGCGGAGTGACACCAACTGCACTCCATCTCTTATCCCAGCTAGCGGTCTCCAGAATGGTGCCAGCAGCAGGAAAGAAGAGATCTTCAGGTCAGTGTGAGGCAATACACTGGGCATAATAGTATAGGGCTGCTTTCACACTGATGCACTGCTGTTTACCCACACCGTGGGTGCAGCACAGTGCATCTGCAACTTTCCTGGGTTTGCTGCACTTAGCTATAGACTTCTACTATATCCTGCATGCAGGAGTTTTGATGCACTTTCAGAAAGTGCACCACACCTGCAGGATATAATAGAAGTCTATGGCTAACCTAGGAAAGTTGTGTGAGTGTGAAAGTAGCCTTATAGGGGGCTCAGAACAGTAAGGGTTCATTCACAAGTGCAGCAGGCACTACTGCTTCTCTAAAAGATGATCTGAGTGTGTCTGACAGGTGCTGAGGAGGTGATATGTTACCTCCTCACCACTTGATTTAAACCCAGAATTGCCATACAATGCACGAGATTGTTGCACGGTAGCATGACAATTAGAGGTTTAAATCAGGTGTGTGGAGGCAACACTGAGCCCGGTGATCTCTGACTTCTCCCATGTTGTTCAGGTAGATCTCCACCTCTTTAAGTTTGCCTACCCCTGTACTAAGGGATCGTGTTGATGGGCAAATGCAGTTTGCTTACAGGTTAAACAAATACTTACATTATCGATAATATTGAAAACTGCATATGCCGCTCCTCTAGCGTTGGAAAAGGCTTCAATATTAGGTGAAGTTTGGCCGACACTAAAAGCTCCAATGATGACTGCAAAGAATACCTAAGCAAAATAAAAATAAAATAGCTTGAAGTGCATGTAAAACCTAACACTGAATTTCTCCTATTGAAAGTGTTCTATTATTATTATTATTATAATACAGGATTTATATAGCGCCAACAGTTTGTGAAGCGCTTTACAATATAAATGGAGACAATACAGCAACAATACAATTCAATACAAGAGGGTTAGGAGGGCCCTGCTCCTGCGAGCTTACAATCTACTAGATTGTTCTATTCCATAAGTGCAAAGTACCTTGTGAGTTTGTCAGGCGGCACCACCTGAAGTCAAGACACAACTGCCAGTCAAGTGCTTGGCGCTGGGCTCACGTCATAGGAGAAAACTGGAAGCTGGGACCCGGAAGTGCTTCCGGTCAGGTCACCTCCGGGTCCCAGCTTCCGGTTTTCTCCCATGCACGAGTGGTACACACGCCAGCTCTGGACGTGAGCCCAGCAGCAAGCGGTTCCCTCATACAATCCCTGCAGACTATCCTCAGTGCCAGGCTAAGGCACCTACCAATGTAAGCTGACAACCTTCCTGTTTATGTAAGATTTTAAATAAACCAACAGTATTGCACTTTGTTTCTTCCATATGGGATAATTTGGTGGAGAGGAGGTCACATTACAGAGGGTTCATCTGGTAACCTAGGGTATCCAATCCAGGATTTCCCAAAAGTGCATTAGACTTTCTTTTTAAATTAAGAGGTCACATACATCTGGTGAGCAGCTTTCAATTCTGAGCACATTGGGTGGATTTCAACATATATGGTGAAGGAATTCCCTCTTGTTTTCGGTGTGGGTCCACTAATCAAGACACAATATTGGATATTTTGGACTTATAAAATATAATTTGATCAATGATTTTCCATCACTCTCATATTATATGTTTTTTCTTCATTGCACTTCATGCACATGCTCACTTTATTTTATGATTTATTGTTTGACATAAGGTAAATATTGCACTTTATGCACATGTTCACTTTACTCCATGGTATATGGTCATAAAAGGAACATAATATAATCACTTAGTGCCCCCATCACCCATTTTTTGTTTCATCTGCACAGTGACAAGGTCATTGTTTTGGGGGAGCTGCTTTGTACACAAGGTATCACTTTATAATATTGTTTGGTGCAAGGTTTTTTTACACATACAACAACTAACATACACATGTGGTATTGCTGCGATCATCAGGAGCAGGAGATTCGTTTTGGGTTGTTCTTTGGTGGTAGGTTATGGTATCAGCAAGAAATATACTGCTAAATTAAAAAACTATTTTTTTTTTTACTATTTTGGGCCAGTTTTCCTTAGATAATAAAAAAAATCAGGAGATATCTATTACCATTTACCACCAAATGAAAGCCCAATTTGTCATGAAAAAAACAAGGTATAATCCACCTGGATGCAGTAGTTGTGTTGATATGTACGATTTTACTAACACATGTCAAAATTGCAAAAAAAAAAATAGGCATTAAGATTTTTTTTTGCCCTTAGGCGCAAAGGGTAAAAGAGGGTGAGTCTTGATAGGGCACATGAAAATATCTACATATTAAGTCTGAAATGATTATAACTGTGTAAGCTTATGAAAGATATATATTGCACCTGCCTCTTTATTTAGTTATATTCATTCCTGAGCCGGACACTTCAGCTTCTGTCAGGGTTCAGGGGTCACCTGAAGTCTGACAGTCGCTGTCTTGTCAGCTGCCTGACCCTTCACACTATGTCCCATCCTCTGAAGGGGGGTCAAACAGTTGACAGGAAAGATAGTGACTGGTTCTCTTGTCACCGCACAAGAAAGTTATTACTTACTGTTAGCACGCTCCCAATGGAATAGTTTTCTTGTATGACTAGCGTGGTTCCATACCAGAATGCCAAAGAGTAAGCCGCGTATATCATTAAGAAAGCGAATCCTATAGACACATTGGCCGTAATTGCTTTCCTGATTCCTATCTTTTTGGCGTCTTCTAAATTTTTTCTATACCTGGAAGACACATTAAATTCCAGTTAAGCCAGGCTTTCACAATAGTTGCCTTGTACCTTTAGCCTGAACATACAAGTAATAATGTACTTCCCCTGTTACCTCTCATGGTTGGAAAAAAATCTCTATTTGTAAACCAAGATTCGCTATTAGGGAAAGACGTAGTGTTGTATTCAGAAATGTGATGTTGGTTGCAAAAATACACATCGGCCAATACATAGTGACTTCATGAATTGCCGTTTGCATTAAAGTATAACTAAAGGCAACATTTTTTTTTTTTAGTTTTGGATAGAGTGGAGAGGTATTAGAACACCTGTCAGTTTGTATTGCTGTCTGTGCCCTCATTATGGAGATTCACCTTCTCTATTTGTCCTGTTTACCATTAACATTGAAAGTAAAATAAAATCCCAACTTTTGGGTTTTGTTCCCAGAAAAGTAAAAGAGGGGAAATCCTCCAATGAGGATACTAGTTTTGATGATCCTAAGGAATTCCCTTAATTTGCAGGGATTTCCTCTCACTTTCTGTTTGGCTATGGGACAGGAAGTGAAGGGAAATCTCTGCACTGGACCTTGCTCTGTGCATTGATCCAAATCATTTGGTGGAGGGGGGATTATGGTGTGGGGTTGTTTTTCAGGGGTTGGGCATGGCCCCTTAGTTCCAGTGAAGGGAACACTTAAGGCGTCAGCATACCAAGACATGTTGGATAATTTCATGCTCCCAACTTTGTTGGAATGGTTTGGGGATGGCCCCTTCCTGTTCCAACATGACTGCACACCAGTGCACAAAGCAAGGTCCATAAAAAAATGGATGAGCAAGTTTGGGGTGGAGGAACTTGACTTTCCTGCACAGAGTCCTGACCTCAACCCGATAGAACACCCTTGGGATGAATATGTTAGAGTGAAGACTGCGAGCCAGGCCTTCGCTCTAACATATGCTATCTTCTTACTATGTGATTCGTATGTAATTAAAGCATATAATCATGCGATTAGGGCATGCTATGTTATTATGTACATGATATGACACTATGCGATTAGGCTATTATTTTATACCCACCACACACTCCCTGTTCATGTTGTCCAGTTCGGCCGTTTGCTTCACACAAAGTCCCAAACTATCTCCTTATGCCAATTGTCAATGGGGATGGAGGCACTTGACGTTTTATGTCTTGGCCTCATACAAAGTCCCACACCTCTTTTTTCCTTAATAATTCTCTATAACATCAGTGCCTGACCTCACAAATGCGCTTCTGGAAGAATGGTCAAACATTCCCATAGACACACTCCTAAACCTTGTGGACAGCCTTCCCAGAAGAGTTAAAGCTGTTATAGCTGTAAAGGGTGGGCCAACTCAATATTGAACCCTACGGACTAAGACATGGATCCCATTAAAGTTCATGTGCACGAAAAGGCAGGTGTTCCAATACTTTTGACAATATAGCGTATATTAATGGAAAAAAGTACCATAACAACAGTATTTTAAGGCACCAAGTCCTCAGATAATAGCAAGAAATACTACTTTAAACCCTTACTGCTGGTGGCTCCCAGCCCTTTAAGAGGTTTCAGATACAACCACTTTAAGTTGCTGGTGTTGTCAAGAGGTTTGTGGCAGCTAAAGATGTCACATAATGTTCCTAAGAGGGAACAGTTCATTTCATCCCCCTGCATCTTATTTCAGTCTGCAGAACTAATGCTACCTTCCAGGCTAACAAAGGTGGCAAAGCATGCATTCTCTTAAAGGTACACTTCAAGCAGGTACTAAAATTAAGATTTGTGGGTCTATTCACATAGACGTATAGTACACCCTGCAAATTCCAGGAGCATGAATCTGCAGATTCCTGAGTCTGGAATGACAGGTGTGTGCGAACAGCTGAGGCCGCTCAGCCTATACAATGCTATGACAGGCTGACGGCAGCCGCAGCTATCTGTGACTGTTCCCAACTGTTGGCACAGCCAGTGTTTACCTGCGGATAGGGACATATAATGGTATCTGGGTACAGTGGGGTTGATTTACTAAAACCGGAGAGCGCAAAATCTGGTGCAGCTCTGCATGGTAGCCAATCTGCTTCTAACTTCAGTACAATTAAGCTCTGACAAAAAAAAAATAACTAAAAGTGGATTGGTTTCTATGCAGAGCTGCACAAGATTTTTCACTCTCCAGTTAATTAAAACAACCAGCCACAATCCCCAAAAACATGATATATCTTCTAAAATCAGAGACCTTGGAGAATAAAATGATGGCAGTGGCAATTTTTTTATGTCACATAATATTAGCCCAACAGTTTATCAAGAACAAAATTTCAGTAAAAAAATACACTAAATCAATTTTAGGGCATATATGTGCAATATATTACAAAAAGTTTTGTAAAATATAAAAAAATGAGGTTGCATTGAGTAGACACCCAACAAGTCAAGCCTTAAAATTGAATGTGCCTATAAAACAAGGCAAACTTTAGTACTCTATATTTTCTATACATTATGCTTTTAAAAGTCCCTACACTTTAGAGGTAACCATGGACTTTGGGGCTAGAATTATTGGTCTCACTCTGGCATGAGCAGTGATATGTAACATATGTAACAAAGCTTTTGTATTTAGGGACCCCCCACGTGTGTGTTTACATTTGTGTGTTTATGTACGTGTATGTGGGGGTGGGGCTTAATAATTTGCGGGGGGGGGGGGAGTTAGCTCTGCTTGGGTGTAATTTTCGTTTTTATCACTTTTTTGTTTACTAAACTTTATTTTTTATCACATAGAGAACCAAAAGTTCCCTATGTGATACTATGTTGTTACAGGTTCTCTTTAATGAGAAATCAGCTGTCTATTAGACTCCTGATGTCTCAGTTGCCTTTCATTAGCTTCTTCTCTGTTCAAATATGAATGATGTAAACAAAAGAACAATTTCCATGACATTTACTTACTTTTTCACATATTTGCATGCATTAGACTTTTTTATTATCAAGTATATAGCCAGACAAAGGAGACAAACCTTTCTGTTTCTTTCGCCTGTCCACCAAAGGCTATGACAGTCCGAATGGCAGCCAGAACCTCCTCTGCCACCGATCCAGCTTTGGCATACGCCGTCAGCTCCTTGTTAGTGAATGCTGACAAAATCTGTAAAGGAGCAGAAAATAGGGCTAGCTGAGTCAAAGGGGTTGATTTACTAAAGGTAAATAGACTGTGCACATGGCAAAGTGCAGTTACTCCAGAGCTTAGTAAATGAGCAAAAGCTCTGCTGACTTCCATCATCCAATCATGTGCAAGCAAAAATGCTATTTTTTTATTTTATTTTTCTTGCACGTGATTGGGCATTCTTTGCAAAGTGAAACTTTACCTCATTTACTAAGCTCTAGCTCAACTGCACTTGCAGACCTACCCATTCACAGTCTTTTACAAATTAGCTTTAGTACTACTTTAGCAAGCAATTCCATCTCATGTCATGTTATTTACAAATGTGTCAGTGATTACAGTGCATCCGGAAAGTATTCACAGCGCTTCACTTTTTCCACATGTTGTTATGTTACAGCCTTATTCCAAAATGGATTAAATTCATTATTTTCCTCAAAATTCTTCAAACAATACCCCATAATGACAACGTGAAAGAAATTTGTTTGAAATCTTTGCAAATTTACTAAAAAAAAAAAAAAAAAATCCCATGACCAGAAGTACTTAATACTTTGTTGAAGCACCTTTGGCACCAATTACAGCCTCAAGACTTTTTCAGTATGATGCTACAAGCTTGGCACACCTATTTTTGGTCAGTTTCTCCCATTCTTCATTGCAGGACCCCTCAAGCTCCATCAGGTTGGATGTGGTGCGTAGGTGCACAGCCATTTTCAGATCTTTCCAGAGATGTTTAATCGGGTTCAAGTCTGGGCTCTGGCTGGGCCACTCAAGGACATTTACAGAGTCGTCTCGTAGCCACTCCTTTGTTATCTTGGCTGTGCTTAGGGTTGTTGTCCTGTTGGAAGATGAACCTTCGCCCCAGTCTGAGGTCCAGAGCGCTCAGGAGCAGATTTTCATCAAGGATGTCTCTGTACATTACTGCATTCATCTTTCCCTCAATCATGACTAGTTCTAGTTCCTGCCATTGAAAAACATCCCCACAGCATGATGCTGCCACCACCATGCTTCACTGTAGGGATGGTATTGACCAGGTGATGAGCGTTGCCTGGTTTCCTCCAGACATGACTCTTGCCATTCAGGCCAAAGAGTTCAATCTTTGTTTCATCAGACCAGGGAATTTTGTTTCTCATGGTCTGAGAGTCCTTCAGGTGCCTTTTGGCAAACTCCAGACAGGCTGTCATGTGCCTATTACTGAGGAATGGCTCCCGCCAGGCCACTCTACTATACAGGCCTTATTGGTGGAGTGCTGCAGAGATGGTTGTTCGTAGGTTCTCCTCACTCCACAGAGAAATGATGGAGCTCTGTCAGAGTGACCATCAGGTTCTTGGTCACCTCCCTGACTAAGGCCCTTATCCCGATCGCTTGATTTGCCTGGGCGGCCCACTCTAGGAAGAGTCCTTGTGGTTCCAAACTTCTTCCATTTACAGATGATGGAGGCCACTGTGCTCATTGGGACCTTCAATGCTGCTAAAAAATTTCTGTACCCTTCCCCAGATCTGTGCCTTGATACAATCCTGTCTCAGAGGTCTACAGACAATTCCTTGGACTGCATGGCTTGGTTTGTGCTCTGACATGCACTGTTAACTGTGGGACCTTATATAAACAGGTGTGTGCCTTTCCAAATCATGTCCAATTAACTGAATTTACCACAGGTGGACTACAATCAAGTTGTAGAACCATCTCAAGTAGGATCAGTGGAAACAGGAGGCACCTGAGCTCAATTTTGAGTGTCAAATCAAAGGCTGTAAATGTACATTTTTTCATTTTATATTTTTAATAAATTTGCAAAGATTTCAAACAAACTTCTTTCACGTTGTCATTATGGGGTATTATTTGTAAAATTTTGAGGAAAATAATGAATTTAATCCATTTTTGGAATAAGGCCGTAACATAACAAAATGTGGAAAAAGTGAAGCGCTGTGAGTACTTTCCAGATGCACTGTACATGTTTTTGTAACGAAATTAACCTGTAGGTAGACATAAAATAAATTACATAACAAGGACCCACGTGTATTGCTATCTGCAGCCCTGGAACCATGCCCACCACCCAGAACTGTAAAAAAAGTACAGAAGGATTCTTACCTTTGCCCATACCGCCGCTGAGACGCCCATGACAGGACTAATGGCCAGAATAACCAGGGTCAGCTTCCAACCTTTTACAAACCCAATAACAAAACCCGTCACAAAGGTAGTTAAGGCCTGGATAAGCATAGCGATTTTGTCACCAATTCCATCATTAATTTTTTGGACATCACTAAAATAAACACATGAGAAAAAAGGAGAAAGTGATAAGTGGGTATGGACCAGGTGTGTGTTAGTGAAACTATGGTCATTTTCTAAAAGTTAAACGTTTTTTACCTGCATTGTGGTGAAAAACATTTGCTACTTGCTGTGCCCTCCCTAAATATTTAGTCCTGTATCGATCCAGCACTGCTGGTCTTCTCTCCTCTCTTCCCGCTCTCACAAGCTTAGCTGAGTGCAGCAGGAGTCATTGGTCAATTCTGTGTGCATGGGTGCAGAGGGCAGGCAGGAGGGCAGGGCCAAGTTGTGTCAATGGACGCACATAGCCCAGCTTGAGATTAAGCCCGCATGTCTGCCCCCATAGCAGACAGAATTGGCCCCGGTATGGAAGCAGTTAAAGCTGCAACATTCTACATTTTTGACCCTACGGGCTTAATTTGCTTTTTTTTAAATGAAGAAATAAATGCATGCACAGGTACATAAGCCTAATTGTAAGAAAGCTGCAGAACTGAATATGATCGGTTTGTACTCACTCGCTCAATCTTGTGTTCAGCTCTCCCGCATCGTTCACATCAAACCAACCAACCTCCTGTCGCAGCACTGCATGGAAAAAGTTCTTCCTTATCTTCTTTATCTGCTGTCCAGCAGCCAGAGTCCAGAAAGCGATCTGAATGTAGGCGGCTAAGAGAACACCAAAACCTAATCCACTGTAGTAGTAGGCATACCTGAAGAAGAGAAATTGGCACAATATGCTTTGCTTTAATTTTCTTTGCTGAATTCTCCTTGATGGCTCTTTCATGTTGTTCAGTTCTGGTTCAACATTTTTCTCGAAAGCATTGAAACTGCACTACATGAGTAATTCACTTTAATTGCAAAATCTGTTACCGGTGCATTTTCTGAAATTTTAATTTACAGTATATATTTATATAAAAGTAAAAAAAAAAATATATATATATATATATATATATATATTTTTTGTGGATAGAGTTTTGAGAGTTTAGAACCGCCATTAGATATACAGTATATCAATGTTGGGGTCCCTGATGGGGAGATTCACCTTCTCTGGTAACCATCACCATGGGACAACTTAAAGAGGAGCTCCAGGCTCCATCAGAAAAAAAACAAAAAAAAACAGCAGCTACAGTATTTTTTTTAATATTTGGACACTTACCTGTCCCTGGATCCAGCGGTGTCTTCACTCCAGCCATTTTTTCAATCAGCACTCGGGTGCTGCCACCGCTATTTCTTGTAAGGAAAACCGGCAGTGAAGTCTTGTGTCCACTACTGTGCATGAGCGAAGCGCGCTGCACTTGGTAAATTGCCTGGCGATGGGGGAAGGAGGATGGGGTGCCATTCCTCCCACTGTCACCAAGGATGGGGCACTATTCTTCCCACTGTCACCAATGACGAAGATTATTCTGCCCAATACTACCGATACCTCCTACTGTCCCCAGGCATTATGTCATTTTTATTACCCCCCATTGACCACCAAGAATAAGGCATTTTCTACTACATTGGTCACAATCCGGCCCTTCTATAGTGTGAAGGACAGTAAACTGGCCCTTTGCTTAGAAAGTTTGGAGACCCCCTGCTCTACAATATTGGATTTTTAACATGCGTTTTCCTCTATTTTGGTGTAACACTGGCAGATATTGTTTTTATCACAGAAAAGACCCTAGTGTTTTTTTTGGTCATAAATGCTTCTCCCTGCCTGTCAGCCTTAATGTACACTATGCACCCCTCTGTCCCATTATGATGTGACCCCCGTGTGCATGTGCGGGAGTGACATCTTCATGAACCCATTCAAGCAGCCAAACAGACCAGACCTGGAAGGAAGACCAAGAGAAGATGGATGCACCCGGTACCAGTGGGAGTGTTGACACCGTAGTGCTGGGGGCATCATTTGACAGATACATCTTCCATAATGGGCTAATATGAGGTGCATATTAGCCCATTATGTCATTAAGCTTCTGGGGGGTCAATTTTGTTAAAAAAAAAAAAAAGAAAAACTGTTTAAAGTGGCGGAAAAAGCTGAACGTTTTTTTACCTTCATGCATTCTATGGCCATCTTTAGGGTATCTCCACTCTGGATGAAGGTGCAATAGAGACAGTTTTGGACAGCAGCATTGTCAGGCTAGGGAGTGGGTAGTGTTAAGCAGGCCATACACTAGTAGATTTTTGAATGAATGTTTGTATGAACATTCGTACAAAATTCTCACATTGCATTCGATGTTGTGACAAATGTTCAAAAGTACCGTATATACTCGAGTATAAGCCGAGTTTTTCAGCACTTTTTTGTGCTGAAAATGCCCCCCTCGGCTTATACTCTAGTCAAGCACTTTTCTGCAGCAGAGAATGACATTTTCCAAACTGACTTTGGGGCCCCGTATTTCGGGGCCACTTGGTGCTAGGAACCCTTTGGATATGTTGTAGTGCTAGTTCCACTGGGTTTGCACACCAAATTTTTGGGTTCCTAGATACGGGGCACCAAAGTCGGTCAACTGTGTCCATCTGCAGCAATGTCATTTCGGGAACCTTTGGGTTCAGAGACCCCAAATTTTGGCTGCAGCTAGGGGGCATCTAGGAACCCTTAACTACCGAGTTTGAAGTTCAGGGGACCTATGACTGCAAATGGGCACAGTGAGGGATGCAAATGGGCACAGTGAGGCTGCAAATGGGCATTGTTGACCCTCATTTCCACTTACAGTAGCTGCGCATTTCTCACCCTCGTCTTATACTCGAGTCAATACGTTTTCCCAGTTTTTCGTGGTAAAATTAGGTGCCTCGGCTTATATTCGGGTCGGCTTATACTCGAGTATATACGGTACTTCAAAAACTTTGCTTTTAACATTTGATTTTTGGAGTGAATGGACTTTACCAAAGGAAAACTACATTCACTGATGAAAAATTTGATTAAGAAAAATTTTCCTTCCCGCTCCTTCGAATTTTCTCATCACTGTGGTCGAAAACAAACATCAGTTTGACCCCACTAACATTTAGAAAATCGAGGGAATGCTCTTAAAAGGTACATTCTCAAACAAAATTCTACTAGTGTATGGCCAGCTTAAAGTGGTTGTAAAGTTAGCAGGTTTTTTTTATCCTAATGCATTCTATGCATTAGGATAAAAAACCTGTGTGCAGCAGCCACCCTCAGCCCCCTTAATACCTACCTGAGCCCCATCTCGATCCAGTGATGTTGCACTCGGGTGTCCTGAACTCTCCCTCCTCATTGGCTGAGACAGCAGCGGAGCACCATTGGCTCCCGCTGCAGTCAATCCAAGTTAGTGAGCCAATGAGGAAAGAGAGGGGGCAGGGTCAAGCCGCGACTTTGTTTTCGAATCGATACACAGAGCAGCGGCTTGTGTGCCCCCATAGCAAGCTGCTTGCTGTGGGGGCACTCGGCAGGTGGGAAGAGCCACGAGAGGGACCCAAGGAGAGGGAGATCTGGGTTGCTCTGTGCAAAACTACTGCACAGAGCAGGTAAGTATCACATGTTTGTTATCACTTTAAGCCTATCCTTCCATAGGGAATGCTCACAACCTTTGTCCTCCATGACTATGTTCATGACTACATCATTGGGCATGTTCTGCTCATCTATGCTCAAGAGTAAAGTGGATGATCAGTTATGAAAGGCTTATGGAAATAGGTTATTGTTAATACTTAACCCGGAGCTCAAATATTACATGACCTTTGTATCACAAGAGATATGCTATATATAAGAGCCACCACCAATAATGAAATAAACCGAAAAAAACATATATTAAAGTGGAGGGCCACCCTGAAAAAAAAATAAAAAATCACCAAAAATCCTAAAAAAAGTAAAAAAAAAAAATTTGAAAAAAAAAAAAAAGTTTAAACTTACCTAAACCCTTGTTGCTAGGCAGTCTTCCTAATCTGCCTCTTCCTCTTCTGCGGTGTGTTCTGCTCCTCGGTGAGCAGCCCCGTTGTCTTCTGGGAACTGTGTGTGTTCTCAGAACACCACGGGGCCATTCACAGAACAGAGCGCAGCGCAGCTCGCGCGTGCGCAGTAGGAAACTGGCAGTGAAGCCACAAGGCTCCACTGCCTGTTTCCCTTACTTAGGATGGCGGTGCCGGGACCCTAGAGCCAAGGGACGGGTTCGGCCTCAGGCGGCCGACATCACGGGCACCCAGGACAGGTAAGCACTTATTTAAAGTCAGCAGCTACAGTGTTAGTAGCTGCTGACTTTTAAATTTTTTTTTTTAGGACAGAATCCCGCTTTAAATGCCACGCTAATACAATCTAACTGGTACAAAACCTATAGTACCCAATAAGTGGACTAAGCAAATGTAGAATGTGCAACTAAATATCTGTAATCAACCTAAATGTGAAAATGTTTCAAAAAGTACTTAAAGTGGTTGTAAACCCTTACATATAGCCAGTGAAGTGACTGGCCTCAGGTGATAAACAGAGATGAAACAAATCCTCCTATATAAGTTGTACCTGTTTACCTGCAGTCCTCTCTTCTCTATAGCCCTTCAACGTACAACATTTTTAAAGCTTGTCTGAGAGTTCATAAAAAAGGGAGTGGAGAGCTGAGGTTACACTCTGCAGAGCTCAGTGAGGAGAGCTCTGGGAGATGATTGGAGGGGAGGGAAGGGACACCCCCCCCCATTCAGGAACAGGGCTGAGGCTGTCAATCACATTCTGTGTGTTGGAGCTCCCTCCCCATCACCATATTTCTCTTGTAGCCAGGAAACTTGTCAGAAGTGATTCATGCTGATAGCAGAGGAATGAAGCAGCAGACAGAAATTATGCTTAGTGCTATTAATTGAGACAAGTGCCCACTATAGAGGGATATGCTTTGTACATATTTCATGTCTGAGATTTACAACCACTTTATAAGATGCGTACCTGCCCTGAGAAATGCTGTTCACATTTTATACATTGTATAGTGAGTGATGTTGGCACTATATGATAAAGATTTTAAAACAGGGCGATAGATAGATAGATAGATAGATAGATAGATAGATAGATAGATAGATAGATAGATAGATAGATAGATAGATAGATAGATAGATAGATAGATAGATAGATAGATAGATAGATAGATAGATAGATAGATAGAAAGTGTATAATGTACTATTGTTTAACTTTCTTTCTTTCTTTCAATTTTGACTTTTTTAAACTTTTTTTAACTTTCTTCCTTTCAATTTTGACTTTTTTTTACTCTTTCTTTCTTTCTTTCTTTCTTTCTTTCAATTTTGACTTTTTTGAAACTTTTTTAACTTTCTTTCTTTAAATTTTGAATTTTTTTGAAACATTTTTTAACTTTCTTTTTTTCAGTTTTGACTTTCTTTTAACTTACTTTATTTTTTTTTTTCAATTTTGACTTTTTCTTTCTTTCTTTCTTCCTCTTTTAACAATGTCTATTTCTTTCTTTCTTTCTTTCGAAAATGTAACTAAAATGCTTTTTTAGAACCTGCTCTACAAAATATAGGATAAAGACGAAATGGTTACAGATGGAGCAATTAGAAATGCAAATGCAGAAGCATCAGTTATTACAGATGTAATGGTTTACAAAAAGCTATATATAGTGTATATGTTCTGCAAATATTTATTTTTCTGAAGAATGCCTTCTGTGTATTACAAGGAAAATTCTTCTTTTTTTTTTTTTTTTTTTTTTGTTTGAGACGAAATCTAGTATGAACAGAAAAGAATGGCAGGAAATCTGTTCCTGCCGTCTAGGAAGCTGTTCCTGGAACACCCTCAGATGTACCTGTTGCGGTCATTGCAGAATTGTTAACCCCCTTAAGACCACAACCTTTTTACACCAATTCAGAATACTTTATTCATTTCAAAGGGAAATTATTAAGATAACATTTTTACCAAAACAGTTTTCCATGTTGGGAAAGTGTTGGTTTTGTGCCAAATATTTTTTTGGCTCTCTAACCTGGACTTGAGCTACCGAATAGCGATGAGCTAAGATTCAGGCTGAAACTGCAAGAAACTATTGCATAGTAGCAGGTCACTGGTCCAATCAGCTAAGGCCAGGGAATTCACCACCCTCTGGGTGTACCTTTTAAAGGGGCATGGATGCTGGTGACATCACTGACCTAACATTGCCACATAGCTAAATCTGGACAATGCCACTGATCAAATATGGCCATGTGGTCATATTAGGTCAATGATGTCACCAGCATCCTCACCCTTAGTTACCTGTGATTGAGGGGCAGGAAATTCCCCAGCTGCAGAAGATTGGGTCACCGGTCTGCTATCATGTGACACCATCCTGCGGGACCCAGTTTGTCCCGAAAATTAGCTCATTACTATTCCTGGGCTTATCACTGGTCCCTGGCTGTCCCTGACAGCTGGCATTTCTAGTAATGAACTCGGTGGGGCCCCTGTGCAGCCCATAACCACTGTGTTTTAGTCTGGCTCTGTGGCTCATGACAGCTTTCATACAACTTTCATGAATCACTCGTTTAATACTTCCTTAATAAAAGAAGAAAAATTATGTGGTCTCTGGCACCATCGGTAATTGGCCTCCATACTTCCTTATTAGGGTAATGATGTCACCCAGGGGGTATGCTCTCTGCTCTCCCATACTCTTACGAAGCTCTTAGAACTAGATGGGCACCAACTGGCAATGCAACAGAGCCATGACTGGCTTGGAATGCTGCCCTTCCCTCTCCCAGTCTCAGTGCTGCTGTACATGAGGCTGATATCCAAACAGATTTAGGTTCTTATCCTAGTTGCCTGTCAAAATACATTTAATTATGTTTTACTGAACCCATAACTGAATTAAACAGCAGCTCTGTATCTTCCTGAACTTCAGTTTTAAGTGTACCTGTTATTATAATACACAGGAAGCAACCATTTTATATGCTTTACAATGTTTAACCTAGCAACACACAAAGTAGTGATGTTTCTGAACCACTGAAATACTGGCCAGAGCATGTTTCCCCTGACCAGTCAGAAATGAGCCTTTCAAATAGAATTCCAGGCATGGCTAGAGTATGTATACACTACATTACCAAAAGTATTGGGACACCTGCTTTTACACGCACATGAAATTTAATGACATCCCAGTCTTAGTCCGTAGGGTTCAATATTGAGCTGGCCCACCCTTTGCAGCTATAACAGCTTCAACTCTTCTGGGAAGGCTGCCCACAAGGTTTAGGAGTGTCTCTATGGGAATATTTGACTATTCTTCCAGAAGCGCATTTGTCATGTCATATAGTGTAGTTCGATCAATGATCTCCATACCTGGCCGATGCACTTGGAAGCTGGAAATCACTGAAGTAGACCCCGCTTCTCCCGTGATCTCCACTTGCTTTTGGGTCCCATACTGAGCAGCCAGCAAAACATTCTCCGAATGGCTCCTCTGCCAAGTGGTTGACCTTCTGTATTCGGAATGCAGCAGGGCAGCCGCTCAGCATGGGTCCCAGAATCTTGTGGAGATCACTGGAGTAGCGGTGTATACTTCAGTGATTTCCAACTTTCAGAGGCATCGGCCAAGTATAGTATATACATAGATACATGGGTCCAGGCTAGACCCATGTAACTATATACAATATAGACATGTCTGGAATTATTTTTTAATTGTTTATGGAGTGCCGGAAAAATGAAAGGTGCATTTTATAAGCAGCTACAGGAAACACCCACAAAACCATATCATATTTTCTCCTTTTATAAGACCCCTTTCACACTAAGGCGCTTTTCAGACATTTTAGCGCTAAAAATAGCGCCTGTAAATCACCTCTCAAGCCTCCCCAGTGTGAAAGCCCAAGTGCTTTCACACTGGCGCGGTGCGCTTGCGGGATGGAAAAAAAAGTCCTGCAAGCAGCATCTTTGGGGCGGGACGGTGCAGAAGCGGTGTATACACCGCTCCTAAACCGCCCCTGCCATTGAAATCAACGGGCAAATTTAACCCCTTTTTAACTTCTTGTTTGGGGTTAAAAGTGCCCCGTTTCAGCCCGCACAGCGCCGGTAAAGCGCCGCTAAAACTAGCGGTGCTTTTTTGCTAATGCTTGGGCGGTCTGAAAGTGTGAAAGTAGCCTTAAGGAATTCCAGTGACAGTTTATATTGCTCTAAGTATTATATACAGTACTTACGTTGTCATATTCTCCTGCAGTGTGATTGAAGCCTGTATCAGCTCTTCCACTGTCAAGACACAGAAGAGACAAGTATGTTGGAAAGAAACAGTCTGACCCCTTAATATCATCACATTTTAGGTAAGAATGCATGTACATAATGTTTTAAGTATATATATATATATATATATATATATATATATATACCTGTTATTATAATACACAGGAAGCAACCATTTTATATGCTTTACAAGGTTTAACCTAGCAACACACAAAGTAGTGTAGTATATACGGTATATATACTTATTACCTAAACTTTTTTTGGATAGAGTAGGTTTAAGCCTCTAACAGGTAATTTGTTGCTGGCTATGTCCTATTGGGACCCCCTGAAGATACATCAGGAAAAGAGAAGAATCTCTCCGAAGTGAATGAAATTCTCACCTTAAAGAGTAACCCCACTTTTGTTAAGAAAGCAACAATCCCATCTGGATGTCCATGCACATTGCAGGGAGTGTAACAAACGTTGTAGCAGATTACTACCTTTTGTAGTTGTGAAGAAATTGCTCTTTATGACCTCAGACTGACCACATACTCATTGTGACTGGGAGGGTCTGGCTGATTATTAACCAGCTGATGCACTTCCTGTGTTCTAACGAGGAAAGAACAGTGTCTGCATCCCTTAAGACCCCTTTCACACTGTAGCGCTGCTAAAACAGCCGTTGGCCGTTTTTGCGGTGCTTTAGCTGTGCTTTTGCGGCGCTTTTCGGGTCGCTTTTTTTAAGGTCACGCGACAACGTAACCTAAAAAAAAAAGACCCATTTTGCGGTTCTTTCGAATCGCTATTAATGAACTTTGGAAGTTCTGCCCATTCATTTCAATGGGCGCAGGGGCATTTTTGGAGTGCTTTTTACAGCGCTCCAAACACGCGCCAAAGATGCTGCTTGCCGGACTTTTTATACCGCAAGCACACCACCGGAGTGTGAAACCACACATTCAAATGAATGGGAGGCAGTTTTTAGGCGCTTTTCAGGTGCACTACTTTGGTCCGACTTTGATAGGACTTCAGTGCCATGGAGTGTAAAAAGTCACATCTAAGTCAGACTCCAAAGTTGCACTGAAAGTCGCACGACTTTGGAGTCAGGCTAGTGTGAACCGAGCCTAAAGAGTATCTTACCGAAACTTACATTTTTACCTAAAATCTGACTTGCATCCTAGAGCAGACTTCTGGGAAAATCAGTGAACCAATCACATAAGCAGGAAATGACATATTTGGAGGCATTCTGGGGTTGATTTACTAAAGGCAAATAGATTGTACACTTTGCAGTTGCTCCAGAGCTTGGTAAATGAGGTAAAGTTTCACTTTACAAAGAATACCCAATCACATGCAAGGAAAATAAAAAAACAGCATTGTTGCTTTCACATGATTGGATGATGGAAGTCAGCAGAGCTTCTGCTCATTTACTAAGCACTGGAGCTACTGCAATTGTAAAGTGCACCATCTATTTACCTTTTGAAAATAAATCCCTCTGTACACTAAGGCCCCTTCCACACATGCGGCCTGTTTTTTAGTTTTTCATCCATCCGTTGACGGATGGAAAATGGACATCAATGCATCTCAATGGAAAAAATGGATGATCATCCAGTTACATCCATTTACATCCACTTCCGTCAAGATCCGTTTTTTGGAACGGATCACAGCCCTATTTTTCTTTCGTTAGAAAACCGAAACGGACGAAAAACGGACAAACGGTCCAATTTTTGCATGAAAGAATGACTCCGGGACTCAAGTGGTTAAGGACTCTAGCTGGTAGATGTAAAAAACTGATGTAAAAACGGATGAAAAACTGATGTAAACGTATACGTTCTTTCTTTGGAAAAAAAGTGACTGAACTGATTAGACGAACGGTCTGCATGTGTGAAAGGGGCCTAAGGGGTTGATTTACTAAAGGCAATTAGACTGTGCACTTTATAAAGTGAAGTTGCTTCAGAGCTTAGTAAATGAGGTAAAACTTCATTAGGCAAAGAATACCCAATCACATGCAAGGAAAATAAAAAAAACAGCATTTTTGCTTGCATGTGATTGGATGATGGAAGTCAGCAGAGCTTCTACTCATTTAATAAGCTCTGGAGCAACTGCACTTTACTACACAGTCTATGTGCCTTTAGTAAATCAACCCTAAAATGTTTACAGAACACCTCCAGGTCGTCATATTGCAACTCATTTTTTAATCTGTCTGAATAATGAAAAGGAAAGGTACTTTCTAATAACATTAAATTACAACATGGCTTATGTAGCAATTTTATAAAGCGAGTTTTCCCATAAGAAATAATGGAAACTCAGATAATCCGTTCCACAACCATTGCTTGTCTATGCATGTAGCCAGAGGTGCGGGGGCGCCGGAGACACTCAGAAACACTAGGAGTCAATCGGGAAACCGAGTGTCTCCGAGCGTCTCCGGGTGTCTGAGCGTCACCAGCGCTCCTGCACATCTGGCCAAATGCGGTACTGCACACCCCAGAGGCTAGCATCCTGCTCGTCTTGCTAGACAATGCTCGCAAAGCGAGTCAGGATTTAAAAAAAAAAATAGCTTGTATTGCGAAGTGCTCGTAAACCGCGTTACTCGCAATCCGAGGTTCCATTGTACAATATTTGGGTGTGCTGGTTTTGGTTACATTGCCCCTAGTGGTGTTTAAAGATCATGGTGCATTTAGTAAATGGTGCTGCCCATACCTTAAAGCAGGGGTCCCCAAACTTTCTAAACAAAGAGCCAGTTTACTGTCCTTCAGACTTTATGGGGGATGGACTATGGACATTGGGGGTAGAAATTGTCCTGGCATCAGTGGGAATAAACAATACATCTTTGGTATTAGGGGAGGAATAGTGCCCCGTCGTTGGTGTCAGTGGGAGGAATGGTGCCCCATCATTGATATCAGTGGGAGGAATAGTGCCCCATCATTGGTGTCAGTGGAAGGTATAAGTGCCCCATTGTTGGTGTCAGTGGGAGATATAGTGCCCTATTATTGGCGTCAGAGGGTGGAATAGATCCCTGTTGGTGTCAGTTTGAGGAATAGTGCCCCATTGTTTGTGTCAATGGGAGAAATAGGGCCCTGTTGTTGATATAACCATCAGGAAATATGCTACACTTACAGCAGCACTTGAAGAGAAAAGCAGACTCTGTAAGTAAAATATAAAGAAAAAAAAAAAAAAAAAGGCGCCTCTCTAAGTGAAGAAGTAAATCTTTATGTATCCCAAAAGGGTTAAAAACACTTACAAAAGGGTAGATGGGTAGGAGCACATCATATTAATATGGCATTCTGGTGGTTCCAAGGAGTCCCAGGGATATCCGAAGGTGTAACTCTATGGCAGCATAGAGGGAAGCCACAGCTATCTGGATTCTGGGGAGACAGCTAAGCTGTCTGAGACAGAGTGGAAACCGAATCCCGGAAGTGACGTCAGCGGGAAGGGACCAGCAACCAGCGTGGACCGCAAGCCGGAAGTGATGTCATCAACATTTGACGCGTTTCGGAACAGCTAATTGGTTCCTTCTTCAAGCAGTGGGAAGATAGCCCCCCCTCCTTATAGATGGCCAAAACAATCATTGGCCTTAGGAGTTACTTACTTTAAAAAAAGAAAGTGCTTGTTGTTTAAGAAACCAACAGCAAGCTCCGGAGAAACCTTAAGAGTCCACAGAACCCTGGTTGAGAACAGAGGTTACAAGGTTGCAGGCAGTCTCTCTGTCCCTATATGACAGCACTAAGCTGATCATCAATCACAGGTGCTGTCACATGGTGTAAGTCACATGCTCCTTTATACCTAGAAGTGCCAAGTGTTTTCTTTCACTCTTGGTGGCTGAGCAGAGCGGTGGAGAAGAGAAAGAAGGGTAAGTGTGTGTTGCCAGGGGAGGGGGCATTAAACAGAACCTGTTGCTTTGGTTTGGATTAACACTTCTTTTCTTTTTTTTTTTAACAATAGATTTTTATCGAAGGGATTTTCTTAAAAATACAGATTGACAATGTCACGATAATTATTGTGACTAACTTCTTTGTAATAGTTCTTAAGAATATTCTTATACAAATACAGTAATTGATAGTCTGTACCAGCCTACCCCTATTGGGTTCAAACTGTAGGCATGGATAGGCCATCAATTGCGTTAATTAGTTGAATACAGAAAATTGTAAGGAAAACATAAAAAGAGAAAAAAATATATATATATATATTTAAATTAACTGAACAAAACTTGTTGCATAGGTTAATAAAGTGGGTCCAGGATGATATACTACAGCTGAGGTATGTATTTATATGACTTCAGTGTATTTCCAACTTGTCATAAGAATATATATTACATTGTTTTAAGTAATTGGGTGCTTTGGGATGGGAGATCCAAGTACTGCATTTCTTTCTAAATGTAATGGTGGAATAGTTTTTATAAGCCGGCATTAATTCGTGTTGGGCCTGTGTATTAATTCTGGCCATAACTGTCGATAAATTGGGTGCATTACTGGATTTCCAGAGGCTGGATATAGTGAGTCTTGCAATGTATGCATCAAATTGCAATAAACTTACTTGTCATATTTTGTCCATAAGAGACAAAGCTGTCTGTCATCTCCCCAAACACCAGCATCATGAGTGGTAAGGCGGCTCCATGTATTACGGCTGCTAAAGTTCCAAGCAGCATCAGTAATCTGTCCGTGGCTCCAGAGTATCGGAACTGAAAAAGAACATTCAGACAGTCATCTTTCTTCCTTCATGTAAAAGGAGGTGAATTTTCAATATAATTCTGTAACAGATAGTAAAGGGGTCAATTCTCTTACCTGTTACAATTAAAGAGGAACTGCAGTCTCCTCACATAATTTGTAATAAAAACATCTTTGCCATTCTGAAGCTTCCCTCCAACCACTTTGCATATTATTTTATATATACTGTGATTCTGTGCTTGCCAAATATGTTGCAGAAATCTCCCTCCACTGAGTCTGGCTGCAGCCATTTTAACTGTGGGCAGCTGAAGCTTCTGCCTGTTCACTTCCTGAATTTACACAGACACACCTCCAGCTCTGCAGCTCTCATTGGCCCTCTTATGACTCATCCCCCCTCCCTTCCTGGCAAACTCTCAGGAGAGTGAGAGAGAGAGCTGTGCATGATGTCATAAGCCTAGGCTAATGACCGGACAAGGAACAGGAAGTGGGCTGTATAAGGTATTTACTGGCAGAAAAAAAATCTTTTACTATCCAAAGTTAAAACAACAAGGGCAGAAGATTTAATAGATGGAAAGATGAAAAATGACTGAAGGTCCGCTTTAATGTATTATTTTATCTGTTCCTATCAAAAAATGTGATTCCTTCTCATAAATGGTTATTTTATTTCCACCAAAAAATGCCATCTTTCCTACTCTCCATTATAAACATCTGATAGCATCTTGCAATTAAAGAAAATGTGTTCTCCGAAAAAAGGTTAGACTGTCACTGCTGATCTCTTCCACTGAAAATGCTAGGTGCCTGGCTGGATGTGGATTAAGTGGTTTCAATACTTTCACTGACCAGGAGAAGTATACAGATCAGGAACTCTTGCTTGTGCTGTATACTTGTTCCTGGTTAAGCCAGTATTTTTAAATAGAGGTCAGAAATGGCAGCCCCCTAGAAGCTAAAGACTGAACCCTGAACTGACTATCAAATATAAAATACTCCAGAAGTCAAAAACACTGAAAATTGACCTATTCCATGTATTACATCTACAATCACTCAAAGGTAAAGCCTAACTACAGCCATAACTTTGTATTTGTTTGTATATGGCAGGCAAGGTTTAATGTTCCTGTCAGTATTAGGGGCACAGAGGCGCCGCCTCCCTAATCCATGCGCCTGGCCCCTAATCTCTATGCAGGGCGCTGGACACATAGATTTCAATGGGATTTTTTTTTTAAGCACATGATTAGAGCCTGAGGCTCTAATTGGCTTTGAAATAGATGGGCTCGGGGCGCAGAGCACTGCGCCCTGAGCCCACCCAATTGTGTGACATTAGCAAATTAATATCCGCTAATGTCTTCCTGCTTCTCCTCCTGGCCAATCAGTAAGCGGGTCCTGAGACCCGATTGGCCAGGGAGTCTTAGGACTCCCAGCAAACCGGGTCTCAGGACCCGTTTCCTGTTCAGCGGGAGGAGAAGCAGGAAGACATTAGCGGATATTAATTTGCTAATGTCACACAATTGGGTGGGCTCAGGGTGCAGTGCTCTGCGCCCCGAGCCCATCTATTTCAAAGCCAATTAGAGCCTCAGGCTCTAATCATGTCCTTTTCCATCCTAGATTCCCCCAGAGGTTCTACCCCCAGTGTATAGATTGCATTCATATTTTTGCCACTCAAATGCATGTAGGGCAGCCCACTGAAATGAATAGGCTGCCCTACAAACGACACACAGGAATGTGCTGAAGATGCATGGAAATGCGTGCGATCTTTGGTGCACACACAAGTGTGAAGCAAGTCTTGCGGAGATTTCCTTTCACTTCCTGTCAGGACAGAACGTTATGGGAAATCTCTCCAACAGCAGCACAAAAGTTTATTAAACCGAGGAAGTGTGCGGGCATCACACATGGGCATCTGACACATAACAGATGTGTCAAAGGCAGCAATAAGAAGCTTAAAGAGACCCTGTCATCTTACACAGCTGTACAAGCTTCTCTCCTGTACTGAAAATGATCTCTCTAAGTTCAATCCTAGGGTAAATCGCCCTCGTTATCTCTTGCTGGTTTCATGCAAAAAAGGATAATATCTTTATTCCATGTAAATGGGTTACTTTTCAGATATACTGGTTTCAAATGCTTTCAAAAAACAGAGATTCAATGCAATCTGGCCAGGGATTATGGAGATAAATGGAAATAAATGGCACCCTGCAGACGTGTGTTTCCATCACAGATCTAAAAAGCTCCAAATATTAATGATGAAAGGAAATTCGGGGCAATTACACTAATTAGATCAGACATTCTGAGTGCTACTTTACAGGCTTCCTGGATGTATAAATGACCTTTATTTATGAGCTCAGCTGACACTGTCCTCATGTCACTTTTATTGCTGTATTTAAAGGGGATGTCAACCTAGAAGCAACATGTTATTGGCTTCTACAGAATTCAAAGAAGAACTAAGGGTTTCCTTTCACTTTAAATACTTCATTTGGGCCAGCTTGGTTAAAAAAATAAATAAAAAAATTCTTACCATGCCGAAAACGTCTGGCTGCTGGACACACTGTTAGCGCTGGATCACACTATAATTTGCATGTGAATCGTACAGGAACTGCACCACATTTCTGTGCAATTTACATGCGATTCAGTGCGGTGCGATTTGAGCCCATTCATTTTGAATGAGCCGCACTGGAACTGTGTGGTATGGTCGTTTTGTACCATCGATCAAGTGTGGGCAAACTGCACTGCGTTTGTGATCCTTTTGAGGTGCCGCTTGTTAGCGGGGCTTTACCGTCAGTATCGGTTTTACCCCCGCTAGCGGCCGAGAAAGGGTTAAAAACCACCGCAAAGGGCCTCTGCAGAGGCGCTTTGCCGGTGGTATAGCCGCGCTGTCCTATTGATTTCAATGGGCAGGAGCAGTGAAGGAGCGGTGTATACACCGCTCCTTCACCGCTCCGAAGATGCTGCTAGCAGGACTTTTTTTCCCGTCCTGCTAGCGCACCGCTCCAGTGTGAAAGCCCCGAGACTTTCACACTGGAGACACAGCAGCAGCTGTTTCGGGTCGGTTTGCAGGCGCTATTTTTAGCGCAATAGCGCCTGCAAACCGCCCCAGTGTGAAAGGGGCCTAAAAATATGCTGCAGGTACAGAAAGATACCTGATGACCTGCCAGGAACCTTGTAAGCTCCTAACACTCTGCAATAAGCAGACAACACACAGGGGTCGATTTACTACAACTGGAGAGTGCAAAATGTGGTGCAGCTCTGCATAGAAACCAATCAGCTTCTTCTTTTTTTTTTTTTTTTTTATGGTTAAAGCTTTATTGAACAAGCTGAAGTTAGAATCTGATTGGCTACTGTGCAGAGCTGCACCAGATTTTGCACTCTCCAGATTTAGTAAATCCTCAGTGCCTCTACTGCACTCTAATCCTAAGCAATGTTTTCTGCCCTGAGTTTTCTTTTGCAGGTCTACAAAACACCTCACCCTCTCCTCATCTCCATAACATAAATCCATGATTTACTGTAAAGGGGATGTCCATACAAGTTATGCAGGCCATACATGATGTTAATTTCTTTTCTTTTTTTATTTCTTTTTTTTTTCTCGTTCAAAAAATGTATTTGAAAGACGATCGTAAAATAACAGTTATGCTGCGTACACACGATCAGAAATTCCGCCAGCAAAAGACTGATGAGAGCTTTTGGTCGGAAAATGCGACCGTGTGTATGCAGCATCGGACTTTTGCTGGCCGAATTCCAGCCAGCAAAAGATTGAGAGCATGTTCTCAATTTTTCGGTCGGAAAAAGTTCCTATCTGAAAATGCTATCGCCTGTAGCAATTCCGACGCGCAAAATTCCTACACATGCTCAGAAACAATTCGACGCATGCTCGGAAGCATTGAACTTCATTTTCTTGGCTCGTCGTAGTGTTGTACGTCACCGCGTTCTTGACATTCAAAAGTTCAGCGAGCTTTTGTGTGACCGTGTGTATGCAAGGCAAGCTTGAGCGGAATCCCGTCGGAAAAGCCATCATATCTTTTTCCGACCAAAATCCCGATCGTGTGTACGCGGCATTACAGTATAATAGACAAGAATTTCTAAATTAATATTGATATCACTGAAAGTACAAGATATAACATTACTATGAATATATGACATGTCTGAGCGAAAAGAAAAGAGGATCTATCATGTCTGACATGTTTGATTCAATACATCTGAACAATCCTTTGTTACACAAACAATAACTAAAAATAAAAAGTATAGTCTTATTGTAGAATCAATAGCATAAATTTGTATTCCTTTATGTCTAAATATTCATAGTGACAATAATAACATTAAATGTATCCATCTGCAATAGTAAAAAGAAAAAAAAACATTTAATTATATGTAAAATGATATATAATGAGGTTATGGAGAAAACCTTAAAAGAAAAAAGGAAAAAGGAAAAGAGGAAGAAGGAAAAAAAGAGTTAAAAAGTGGTTGTAAACCCTTACAGACCACTTTGACCTACAGGTAAGCCTAGATTAAGGCTTACCTGTAGGTCCAAGAAATATCTCCTGCTGATTTGAACCGTTAATGGGCAGGCTGAATGTACCCAGTTGAACGATCGATCAACTTGAGTACAACCAGCCTGATGGATTCTATGGCGATTATCAATAGCAGTTGCTATAACTGCTAGCAATAATCACTGTCTTCTCCCAGTGAAGACGGCTTTCCCTTAAAGAGGAAGTAAACCCCTGATGGAATGACCCATTAACAGACAACCATCCCAGGTGCTGGCACTTACCATGGTGAAAGGGCTGACCATTTTTGGCTTTTCAACTTTTTCTTTGTCTTTGTCTTTGGATTTTGAGAAAAGTCCTTTCTTCTTCCTGCAAAAGAAAATACACAGATGAATGGCCAATTTCTTCAAAGTGTTCTCATTTTCTTGTATGTGAGCACCAAACATGCACACATTTTGGTGGTGGCCCCTCCAGAACATTCTTATTTTCCTTTTGCTCTCCTGATACTTAGTTCAGCCACGAGAACCAAAGGCATGAAGGCCTGTGTAAGCTCCAAGTCACAATTTGGAGCTTACCCTTCCCTCATCTTTGTGTGAAAGGTCAATCACCTATCACCAGTGTTCTCAGCTAGATGAAAGGGGAGGAAGTCATACCCATACCCATAAGTACTGAGTATCTTTTTACGCTCCTGACAGCAAAACAATGTGGAGGAGGGGGGAGCGAAGGGCTCTCCAGCGGTTGCGAAACTACACCTCCCACGAGGCATTGTAAAACTGTGACATTCACAGACATGACTAGGCATGATGGGAATTGTAGTTCCTGAACAACTGGAGGGCCGTCATTTGGAGACCCCTGTATAGGCTAATGGTAGTGTCATAGGGTTGCCACCTCATCCCTTTAAAACTGAACACATATTAATTATGCAGGTTCTGTGAGTGATTGAGGTGATAATTAAACTCACTTGGTGCCTTATCGGCATTAAATTAGCCTCAGAACCTGTGTAATTCATATGTGTTTGGGTTGGACCTCTATAGGGTCACCATGAAATAAAACCTGCTGCTTTGTCCAGCATGGATAAAACACATTTTAACTTTAAATTTGAAGTTATAAATCAGCACAAAGGCAGTTTGTCTTCTATTGGAGACCATGGAAAGCATCAGTGAAGACTAAACCCACATCCATAGCTTCAGGTCAACGAACAAGGAGAAAAAAATACTTTCCAAATAAGTTTTCTGCCTTAAAGAACTGTTTATTAAGAAAAAATACAAAAAAGGAACACATTTTGAGCTGGTTCCCTCCCCTATGTGTCCAATCAGATTCACTCTTTTACTCTCTGAGAAAATTAAAAATGCAAACTGATTGGTTAGTATGGGCAGTGACTCATGCTTTCTTATTCTCTCTTTTAATTTATATTTTCTTCTATCCACATTTTTACAGGTACACAGAACATGGAAATGCAATTATTTCAGTAAACATAAACTGCTAAATACCTTCTCTCGTCAGCAGTATATAGCAGTCCTGTGACTTCTATCAGTGTCTGTTTAAAGCTTGTAGGAGGAGTTTTCATTCTACTTTGACTGTTCTATGAGGCTGCAGGACCCCTGACCCTCTGTCTGGACAGTGCTGATTGGCCCTGTGCTGATCACATGCACCCTCCCAAGAAAAAAAAAACCTCTCTAGCAATACACACCAAACTGAGCATGTGCAGAGTGCTTCCAAAGGCTCTGTACTATCAGTAGATGGATTGGGGACAGTGGAAGAAAAGGAGGATCAGAGAAGACAGGATCAAATAGCCTTTTTACACAATGCAGAGGATTAACGTCTTAGGCTCCATAGTGAGTATAACAACAAGCATGCTTTACTGCATATACAGACTGATTTTACTGTTGTGGGTTTAGTAACACTTTAAAGGCCTAAAGCCCAAATGGCTGGAGATCCAACTGTTGTGGATTTCTTTGGTAGTACATGTATAGGTACAGTTACTTGTCCCTAATTAGTGAGTGAGACTTAATTCAAAGATATATACTGCAGTATAGGAGATCAGACACAGAAACCAAGTATATTTTGAAGCGTTCTCGATTTATTGGATGATAGACATGGGTATTTTTAATAGAAAGCATGTCATATAGGGGTTGTTTTACTAAAACTGGAGAGTGCAAAATATGGTGAAGCTGTACATGGTAGCCAATCAGCTTCTAACTTCAGTTTGTTCAATTAGGTTCCATGTACACTGAAGCTCATAAACGGCCGTTTTTGGGAGTTTGGGCATTTTTTTTTACCAGCCCATGAACTCCTCTCTATGTTATCCTGTGTCCATGCACACATGGACGTTCTTGGACGTTTATCAGCAGTGGAGTTTATGGGCTGTTTTCTGAGCGCCCTAAAATCGCGTTCAGGAGCTGTTTTTCTGACAATAAAAAACCCTTAAAAACGTTAAACGTGCATAAACACTGATAAACGACGATAAACGCTCAAAATCGTGACTAACCAGCATTTTTGATCCATTGAGAAAAAATCCGCTAATGTGGAAAAACGCTAAAAAAACGCTAATAAACGCTATTGCATAAACGTTAAAAAACGTTGAAAGACTCACTGCAAAGCTACTGGCATTTTTATAATGTTATTTTAATGTCCAGTGTGCATGGAGCCTTAGCTTTGAAAAAAAAAAAAAAACTTTTAGCCAATTGGTTTCTATGCAGAGCTGCACCAGATTTTGCACTCTCCAGTTTTAGTAAATCAACCCAATAGTCTTTGGTCAGATACTGGTGGTGACTGCTGATAATTTTAGGTGACTTCTGGACTTTCCAATATTTCAGAATATTCTTCATTTACGGTATATTTCTATGAATCAGTGTCCCAGGACTTGGCACTGATCCTTTGTGGTCCTGAGTTTCGACACTTAGAAGTCTCCAGAGTACACGTGCATTACACATAAAAAGTGGTAAAGCACCCACCCCCGAATTGCTTTCTCGATACCCTATGCAATGGCTTCAGAAACAACAACTGACTTCCTATATCCGAACCTTCCCATCAATACCAGATATTCTAGCTGAACCAACAGGATTCGAGGATATGCTCCTCCAAACCGATCCTCCAACGCACGTGATATCACAGCTTTATTCCCTCTTGCTGAATGCTCTTCACCCTGATCTCCCACCCTACACGAAGGCTTGGGAAAAAGATCTCCAACATTCCATCTCCCCCACTGACTGGCAAAAATGCTTTATCCTAACGCACAAGCTCTCCCTAGCCACTAAAACTCAAGAAAAGGGGTTTAAAATGGTAATGAGGTGGTATAGATGCCCTTCGACTATACATCACTTCAACTCGACAACGCCGGATACTTGCTGGCGATGTCTAAACTCCAGGGGCACCATGCTCCACATTTGGTGGGAATGCCCCCCCATACAGAAATTCTGGCAACAGATCTTCCTACTATACTGCAAACTGATGGTGACCACTCTCTCTCCTACACCCAAGATAGCTCTCTTATCCATGCTCCCGGGCACACTCAAGTCCATTAAAAAAGATGTATTACGTCATTTCTTGGCCGCTGCTAGAATGGTGATTCCAAGGTATTGGAAGTCAAGAACTGTACCTTCCCTGGGGGAGTGGGCTATTGAGGTGGACCGCATTAGAGACCTTGAACGTCTGTTGGCTGAGGAATCTAATAAAGACAATCAGTTCTCTCTTACTTGGACTGCGTGGTCCATATTCCGCTACTCGTCGGACTTCATCTCCTGGGCAGAAGGCAACCTAGACAGTACCACCTCATGACCATGCTGGAGCGGCTCCTGTTCCTAACCTTTCTGCTTCCCTACTTTCCCCCATTCCTTCTCCTCTTCGTATAAATGTACTCCTCAGAATCCAGATGCAAAATACGACCCCCACAAGCTAATCCTCTACAACATAACAGGTTTCTGGAATAAGTTTGATTGTAGTAACACATGAAGTTTACATGTAATCCCCTCCCATATATGATGAGGGCTCTTTGGTTATCCTTGTTATGTCTCAACATGTTGTTTAAAACAATGTTTTTTCTTTTCTTATCTGCACACATAACGAACTTGGTACGATACTACATTATGTATCCTTCGAATGCACTGGATTTATTGTCAGCACCTACTACTATTATTAATGATGTGTATTAGGAATACATTTCCTTGTATGTTTCTTTCAATAAAATAGGATTGAACTAAAAAGTGGTAAGTTTCAGAAGTTATTTTATATAGTAATCATTATAAAACCAGCAATTTTTTTAAAGGCATATCTTGCCACCACAAAACCATTTTAACCGCTTGTGGACCGCCCTATGCACATGTACTGTGACAGGGTGCCCGCTCTGTGCCAGATCACGTACCTAGTACGTGATCTGACACTTCCGGATCGTGAGCTCGCACGCGCCGCCAGCAACCTGTTCCCTCTGGGACTGGACACAGCGGGAGCCAATCAGCGGGTAATCGTGTCCGCTGGGACCCGCTGATCGTTCGCCGATCATTCGTGAGATAAGCAGAACGACGGTCTGCCTATGTAAACAAGGCAGACAGCCCTTCTGTGAGAGGGGAATGTACTGATCCTGTGCTTCTACTAAGCAGGAACAAGGAACTTTACCTTCCCCTAGTTAAAGCAGGGTTCCACCCAAATTTTGAACAATATCTGTATGTATTCTCTTCCTTGCCTAGATGCTGACATGCCGTTTAAAAAAATTTAAATCGCAGTAATTACCTTTTATTTTTCTATTCTTCTTTGCACTTCCTGGTTCTCCTCCCGTGGGAGTAGGCGTGTTTCTAGCCTCTCCCAGACTCCTGGGAGCTAGTCTCAGGCTTCCCAGGATGCCACTGAGCATGTGCGGGAACGAGCGGTGAATGCTGGGAGCACAGCATTCACCACATCCAGGAAATAAATGCTTGTGGGCTTCAAATGCCCACAATGAAGATGGAAACCGCCTGCAGTGAATAATATAAGTTATTCTTTCTGACGAAATCTGACACAGGCGGACATATTACACACAATATGTGAGTATGTAATGCTGAGAAGAAAAGTTTGTGAATGAAATAAAAAAAATAAAAAAACTATAGATAGGTGGACCCCCGCTTTAAAGCACCCCCCCCACAGTTCGCAAGCACTCCCAAGGAACACATTTAACCCTTTGATCTCCCCTGATGTTAACCCCTTCCTGGGGATATCTGAATGATGACTGCAGCTACAGGTATGATCCAGATATCATCTTTTTCAGCCAGCGATTCTGTGCACCGTAAGAACAATCATAGTGGCAGTTCAGCTTCTCCCGGCTCGCCCCTGCAATCGACCAGCCGGAGAACTAATCTGTCGCCGCGGAAGTTTACCATAGAGATTTCTGGTGACCGGATGGTCCCCAGTCATCTCTATGACCTTCGGAGGCCCTGGCGCGACGTTATGACATCACGTCCGGGACGACGGAAGTAAACAAAGCTGAGGACGTGGCTGGAAAGGCTGAGAGAGTTTTTCTTTTTTATCTCAACCTTTCCAGCCTAGAGGAAAAATGTGGGGTCTTATTGACCCCACATCTCTCCATAAAGAGGACCTGTCAAGCACTATTCCTATTAAAAGGGATGGTTACATGTAATAGGAATAAAAATGATGAAAAAAAAAATTAAAAGAGAAAGTGTAAAAATAAAAAAAATCTAAGTAAAATAAAGAATAATAATAAAAAATTTTTTTAAGCGTCCCCGTCCCCACGTGCTCGCACACAGCGAGCGCATACGTAGTGTCACGCCCACATATGTAAAGAGCGTTCAAATCACACATGTGAGGTATCGCTGCGTGCGTTAGACAAAAGCAACAATTCTAGCCCGAGACCTCCTCTGTAACTCTAAACATGTAACCTGTAAAAAATGTTAAAGCGTCGCCTATGGAGATTTTTAAGTACCGAAGTTTGGTGCCATTCCACGAGTGTGCGCAATTTTAAGGCATGACATGTTAGGTATCTGTTTACTCAACGTAACATCATCTTTCACATTGTAGAAAAAAATTGGGCTAACTTTACCTTTTTTTTTTTTTTTTAATTCATGAAACCCTCCAAAAAAAAACGTTTATAAAATCGCTGCGCAAATACCGTGTAACATAAAAAGTTGCAACAACCGCAATTTTATCCCCTAGGACTACAAGTCCCATGAGGCATTGCAAGACTCACAGTTACAAGCATGACTCCCACAGGCAGAGGCATGATGGGACTTGCAGTTTTGCAACAGCTGGAGGGCCGCCAGTTTGAAATGATGATTTTTACATGTAGGAGCAAAGTGCCAGAATTGGCTCGGATGGTTAGTGATTAACTCAAGAAAAAAAATCAATATGTGTCAATCTAAAGACCTTCAATGTGGTGGCTGCATTTGTTTGCTTTTTTCAGGCTTTTTCCCTTTATTTTCAGCTGATGGTTGCTAGTAACAAACTTCCTGTCCTAAGGTCACAAAACAACACTACCTTGCTCTACTGTATTTATGAAATAACAGTGGTGTCACCCTAGGCTGCTGACTTCTAATTTGGACTACAGAGCACCCCCTACTCATCTTCGTAACACAGGCGAAGGTGTTCTGCAGTTTACAGGGTTGAAAGAGTCAAAGCTGCTTGAAATATCAGTGCAATAGAGTGCACCAGAACTTAGGAGCTCACTGGATTTTTGGCAGGATCAACAAGTCGTTTTGTGAACAGATACAACAAAATTTCAACTGTATATTTACCAAACCAAAGGCGTTCGTTGTTAGTGTGCATACGCTTTAAGCTGACTTTTACAGAAATGCCTCAAAAGAAAAGAATAGATTTTATCATAGGTGATCTAAAAATGTCCATGCAATGTAAAAAGAGCAGAAGAGTGTATTATGGAAGTGGAATAGTTCTAGGGCTCGCTAAGGCCATGTTGGGTAATGTTTTGACAACTGTTTATACAATGCACTTGATAAGGTTCAGCTTCATATCCTGGCCGATGTAGGAAAACCTACACACAAGTGTCCCTATGTATTTGTTTTCATCTAACATTTTTTCCATTAACGAGTATTAATGATGTTCCTTCTCAGCATCTCCACTTCCTGCTTAGTAGACTTACAATTTGTTCGTTTTCAGCTCAGTAGTTCTTGGCATGAATTTTCGGCACCAAATTAAAGTAAAATGAAAACATTCCCTGACCTCTGACCTAACCTTGTTAACCACTTCAGCCTCGGAAAGAATTTACCCACTTGCTAACCAGGCAACTTTTTTGCAATATGGCACTGGCTTTAACTGGAAATTGCGCGGTCATGCGAAGCTGTACCCAAACAAAAATGATGTCCTTTTTTCCCCACAAATAGAGCTTTCTTTTGGTGCTATTTGATCACCTCTGCGTTTTTTATTTTATGCGCTATAAACAAAAAAAAAAGCGACAATTTTGAAAAAAAAATGTTTTACTTTCTGCTATAAAACATTTCCGAAAAAAAAAAATATATAAAAAAAAAAAAAAAAATATTCATCAGTTTAGGCCAATATTTATTCTGATACATATTTTTGGTAAAAAAAAAAAAAATCGCAATAAGCGTATATTAATTGGTTTGCGCAAAAGTTATAGCATCTACAAAATAGTGGATAGATTTATGGCATTTTTATTATTATTATTTTTTTAACTAGTAATGGCGGCGATCAGTGATTTTTAGCAGGACTGCGACATTGCGGCGGACGGATCGGACACCTAACTGATATTTTTGACACTTTTTTTTGGGAACCAGTGACATTATTACAGTAATCAGTGCTAAAAATATGCACTGTTATTGTACTAATGACACTGGCAGGGAAGCGGTTAACATCAGGAGCGATGTGTTCCCTCACTGTGTGTTCTAACTGTATGGGGGACATAGCAGAAAGACAGGATCTGTGTGATCTTCCCTGTCAGAACAGAGAATTGCCTTGTTTACACAGATAGGTCCCCGTTCTGTCTCTGCAGGGAGCGACCCGTTCATTGGCTCTTCCACTGGCCATTGGGAGTGCACATGCGCCCACGAAGGCGAGCTCCCGCGCCGATGTACAGCTATGGCGATTTGCAGTAACGAGCCACCTTGCTGCAGTATAATGATCCACTCCACACCCATTCACCCTTAAAGGGGTTGTAGACCCTTGTAGTTTTTCACCTCGATGCATTCTATGCATTGAGGTGAAAAGCCTCCTGTAATGCTGCAGCTCCCCCGAGCCCCCGTTTTACTTACCTGTACCCCCCTCTATCTCATCCCGGTGACAAGCACACCAGCAAAAGCGGTGTTTTGGGTCCTGCTTGGATGGATTGATAGCAATGCAGCCATTGGCTCCTGCTGCTGTCAATCAAATCCAATGACGCGGGCGCCAGGGGGCAGGGACGAGTCTGGCATTCGTGTCTATGGACGCCGAAATAATGACTCGGTAGCACGCCCGCAAGGTGACCCCCTAGAGAGAGCACTTCTCCTAGAGGGTTATCTGATGTGGGGAGGAGCCGTGAGAGCCACCGGGGGACCCCAGAAGAGGATGTTCGGGGCCACTCTGTGCAAAACGAGCTGCACAGTGGAGGTAAGTATGTTTGTTATTTTAAACAAAGAAAAAACAAACCTTTAGTATCACTTTAACCTTTATTCCTCTTTCACATGGGCCCAGCTGCTGACTTGCAATCCACGGTGGACCGCTTTGTCAACAGCAGCTAGCCCACATTTAGCAGGTGATCGGGAGGAGATATGCCACCTCCCACATGCCTGTTTGAAGAAGGATTTTACATTGAAAACCCCTTCACCACACCACAACCACATCTATTGGACTTGCATCACAGTTGTAGCGTGACCCCATTCACCTCTATAGGAGAACAGTGGCAGGCGGTATCGCCTACCAACCACAACATGCCCTACATTTTTGTCACAATATGTATGAGAATGTCTGGCAGCCACTGACTATTTTTTTCAGGCAAGATAAAAATGTGCCTGAAGCAGGGTGGATTTAAAAAAACAAAAAGAAAATCAGATTTTTTTTATTTAAATCAGATTTTTTTTTATTTAAATCGGATTTTTTAGATTTTTATAAAATTTATTTTAATAAAATGCTTTTAGAGTAAAAATCTATCTAAAGATAGTTTTCTATTTAAGATTGACATTAATAATTTAGTTTCTTCAGCATGAAATGGAGCTTAGTTATGCAGCAGGAGGCTGTATATTCTGCAATAATTACATTTTTGGTAAACCCATTCAATGAATCCAAGCTGAGATAACATGCACTGCATTGATGCATTCACACAATTTCACAGTAAACATGAAACCAAAGTTTAGGAATATTCCTTTATTCCATTTCTTTGCAAATCTATGTACACTACAAACTGTATGATTGAATCGGTTCTGATATCGCTGTTTTACTAACCTGACCTTATTATTCTAAATAAGAAAACTTAATTTTGTTTGCAAATATTAAAGATTCTAACTACCGGCAAGAATAAGTGCTTTCATTTAAAGAGCACCTGTCTTCAAATCCATAATGGCAGCGCCTGTTAGTGGGCATCCACTCACCTGCTGCTACCACCTCCCTCACCATGTTGTGTCACTGCCGCATCACCAGCCATCCCATTAAAGTGAATAGGACTGTCGGTGAGTCAACAGCGGATCAGAGGAGCCGCTGAGGAGCAGAGATGACAGTTGCTCTTTAAAAATTATGATTTAAATTGTGTTGATTGTGGTGATCAACTTTTTACTAGTGATTTAAATCAATCCACCGTTGCCTGAAGTGCCTGCTTTTGCTGCCTGACAGTACCCATGTGAAAGAGGCTCAACTGCTAAAGCCTAGTACACACGATGAGGTTATCAGAGGCTCTAATAGGCTTCAAAATAAGGTGGACTCGGGGCGCAGAGAGTGCGCCCTGATCCCACCCAATTGTATGACGATAGCAAATGAATTTTTGCTATTTTGACACTAAGGCTCCTCCCCGCCAATCAGGGCGGCAGGTCGTCAGACCTGTTTCCCGATTGGCCAAAGAAGAGGTGGCACAGAGGAGACATGAGGACGGACATCCCCACCACCACGGCTGCTCTGGTGGACTCAGGACTGGTGGTTAGTGCCGGACCACCTGCGGGGGGGGGGGGTGAGCCGCGAGCGGGGGGCGTCAGAGCCACCAGCAAGGGGGCCTGTCAGAGCAGCAAAGGGGGGTCTGTTTGCACAGTGGCTGCATATACTGGGCACAAGTGGCTGCATTTGACGAGCACAAGTGGCTGCATATACTGGGCACAAGTGGCTGCATTTGATGGGCACAAGTGGTTGCATTTGATGGACTCAAGTGGCTGCATATGATGGGCACAAGTGACTGCATATGATGGGCACAAGTGGCTGCATTTGACAGGAACAAGTGGCTGCATTTGATGGACACACTGGCTGCGTTTGATGGGCACAATGGCTGCATATGATGGGCACAAGTGGCTGCAAATACTGGGCACAAGTGGCAGCATTTGACAGACACAAGTGGCTGCATATGATGGGCACAAGTGGCTGCATATGGTGGGCACAAGTGGCTGCGTTTGATGGGCACACATGGCTGCATATGATGGGCACAGTGGCTGCATTTGATGGGCAAAGTGTGGCTGCAATTGATGGGGGGGGGGGTCAGTATTTTTCAGTTTGTTTGCGCCCCCCAAAAATATGGAGCACCAGCTGCCACTGAGATTGACAGTCCCGAAAGGGTTGGTTTCCCAGTAAACTTTTTGGGGGAGATTACTAGAGCGCAAGCAGCAAGAGAGGTAAGTATTTGCATTCTTCTTTATAGGGAGTTGGCTACTTTCAAATATTGCAACTGGTGACAGGGTCACTTTAAGACGGGAGAAAAATTGCTCTTAATTACTAAGAGTGCCCTACAGTGGAGAATTTGAAAACTCTATCAAATATTTGCCATTTGGTGTACACTTATAACGGATGGAACTTAAACCAAAGGCAGTCAGGCAATATGGCTGAGCTTGCGTTTGCTTGCAAGCAGGTTCGGGGCCAAACCCGGGCCCCAGCTATCATTCTTGGCCCAATAAGCTGCGGGTGGGAGATTCCCATCCTACAGCTGGCGAAAAAAACAGGGATGCTTGGGACATCATTGACCTAATATGGCCACATGGACCAAGAACTGGACCAAGAAGGACGGCTAGCTTCAGGTTTCAGACCCAAATCCAGTTCTGGACAAACACAAGCTCATCCCTATCAGGCAGCCAGCATTCTTAAAAGGAGAATCCAGCAATGGCAGCCTAGACCTTTATCCACCGTCCCCACTGAAGGGTAATAGGCAAATTCACAACAATTTATTTTGTACGTATGATGACCATTTTATTATGACCCAAAAGCTCCTACACCCACAAATACATTACCTAATTTTTACTGCTACTAAATACTATCCCAATCACATCATTCCCTGCCTCGAAGGAGCTTCCAATCTGATCTCGCAATCAAACTGTTTGGCCGTTGCAAGAAACCCAAGTAAGCACACCCAATCTCCATGTAGATGTCATTCTTGCAGGGGATTGAAACCAAAATCCCAGAGTTCCAAACCAATAGTTCTATCCCATTACCAGTCAAGTTGCCATTACTGCACAAAAGTAAACTAAATTGAAAACAGTCCACTGAAATTATTATTTAATAAAGTCCTGTGTCACAAAGGAACCCCCGAGGCGAAGGGGGTTAAGCTGTATTTTTTAAACACTGCGGGGGTCCTTCCCATTTCCAGCACAACAACCGGCCCTCCTGCAGTTCAGGATAAATGTTTGATTTCTGATAAAATTCACATCCTAGACTGAGCAGAAAAACATTTGACAGATGAAAGCCAGACGCTCAGTAGGCAGATTGTGTCCACCGAATGAGTTTAATGCGTACCTGTGGATCAAATACAAATATTGTAGCTGTTTTGCCTGTCAAAAGGATTTTTTATTTCTCCCCACCTAGTCATGGGATTTATACAGCCCCCCTCAGACAGCACAATGGTGGATGACACTGTTTAATACAGTGGTGTCTTCTCTCCATCCCCCAGTTTTTGATTGAACAGTGAAAAAAAAGCAGAAGACTGATGAGAACAAAGACCCCTTTCACACAGGCTCTCTGATCAGGTCCGCTTTTCAGTTTTCTATGTGGACCCGATCAGATGCCCTATGTAAGTCTATGGGTAGGTGAATGTAAACGGACAAACTGACTTCTTCTCTGATTCAGCAAAGAACCTGCTCATGGATCCTCTGCTAAATGGACTGGGCAGCACTCATGTAAAGAGACCAAAGAGATTCCTTGCCAGCAGACATAGGTGTGCACCCCAAAGCTCAAATACACACGCCTTTCCCTACAGCCTCGGCTGCACTGGACAGTGAATGAATGGGAAGTGCTCTGTGCTGAGCGGCTTTACTAAATAATAGTAAACTGTGTTTAGTATGCTTCAATTTGTGAATGAACAATTCACAAATTGAAGCATACTAAACACAGTTTACTATTATTTAGTTATGAATGAACACAGTGAGTGAGTGTGTTCACTCATTTAGAAAAGGTAGGCGCTGGTAAATGGCATAATTACTAGCCCCTTCCCCCACTCTTCATCCTCAAATATCCACTGCAACAGCTGGGGGAGAGGAAGAGAGGGAAGCCAGCAGCACTGCGGGGCGGGGGAAGCCCAAAAAGTAGGGGGAATCAGCACTGTACATAGTGATTAGGGTGTGCCCAGGCACACCTGGCACACCCCCTGAACCCACCTATACCAGCAGTTTTGCTTGCAGCACAGCTGATTGGCTCCTAGTCCTGTCCTGCCCTCCCCCAGTCTGAGTGCTACTTGATAGGAAATGCTATAAGCTCATTTACGGGGGTGACGATTAATGAAGTATTGTGCAAGGCGGTGTTAATCCCCCCACCTGTGCCCTCCTCTCTGACTTTTCCATCAAGATCAATAATACAAAATTAGTCCCTTCCCTCACATCAAGGTGCTAGGTGTAATCCAGGACTCTGACCCGTCCTTTCAGCCCTAAATCCAATCACTGTCCAAATCTTGCAGACTTCAGCTCCATAACATCTCTAAAAGATGCCCCTTTTGAACCAATGAAACCACCAAGCTACTTATTCACTCCATGAAAAAGAAAGAACACTCCAATTGCCTCATCCGTAAATTATATGGAAATTACAGAAAAAGAGGGGGTTCCTCAAAGAGAAAACCCCAGGTCGGACTTTGAAGGCACAGCAAACCAAAGGGATATCAAAAAATATAAACTTTACAAATATTCAAAAATATATATACATCTACACAATGCGAAAAGGACATGACACAAACATATAAAAATCATCTATATATAATATACATGATGTGAGCCCTAATGCGTCTACGCGTTTTGTTGTCAAAACTACTTCAGGACACACTCGGGTTTCAATAGTTGCAAGAAAGAAAAAGGTCTCACTGTCTTGCAAGGGAGATGTAAGTTCCCAACATATGTGCTGGAGACTCATGGTAGACCACGTCCAAGCAAATAACAGCCAAATGTGGGTAATATATGTATAGGTACGGTAGTCCCAGGGGAATCACCCTTAAGGATAAAGGGATTAGTATGCACACAGAAACGTCCTGCCCACCAGGATATCCCAAGCAGGGGCTTGGATGTGCCCCAAATGTAGTCCACAATTAGCGGTTCAAATCGGACTATTGTAATCCAAGGTATGGATATGGTGGTGTGACGAAAGTCCCCTGGGAGAAAGCAAAAGCACTCTGCCTTATTCACTCCATGGTTATGTCTCGCATTGACTATTGCAACACCCTTTTAATAGGCCAGCCATCCATAGGCTATCCCCTCTTCAGTCTATCATGAATGCTGCTGCCAGACTCATCTACCTTACCAACCAACCGTTCAGTGTCCACCATCCCTCTCTGGCAATCTCTCCATTGGCTTCAGATTGGCCAAATAATGAAATTCAAAATATTATCGACAACATACAAAGCCATTCACAACTCTTCCCCAAGCTAAATCACCAATCTTGTCTCAAGATACCACCCAAACCTTCCTTTCCGCTCCTCCCAAGATCTCCTCCTCTCTAGCATCCTTGCCAACTCCTCCCATACCCACCTCCAGGACTTCTCCAGAACCTCTCCTATCCTCTGGAACTCTCTACCTCAATCTGTCTGACAATCACCTACTCTGTACACCTTTAGGCGATCCCTGAAAACTCATCTTCTCAGGGAAGCCTATCCTGCCTCCATCTAACAACTGAACTTTTAAATCTGCTATCAGCTCATCCCTCATACCCTGTTTCCCCGAAAATAAGACCTATCGTGATTGTCCGTGATGGCTGCAATATAAGCCCTACCCCCCAAATAAGCCCTACCCTGTTTCCCCGAAAATAAGCCCTACCCTGAAAATAAGACCTACAAGGACTTTAACTAGGGCTTATTTGGGGGGTAGGGCTTATATTGCAACCATCACTGACAATCACGCTAGGTCTTATTTTCGGGGAAACAGGGTAGTTATTACCTTTTGTACCACTTGCCCCTCCCTCTTAGATTGTAAGCTCTCATGAGCAGGGCCCTCCTTACACTCCTTCACTTGTATTATATTGTAACTGTACTGTCTCCCTTTATATTTTAAAGTGGTGCACAAACTGTTGGCACTATATAAATCCTGTAGAATAATAATAATAATCTACAGATTGCAGGCGGGAGGGATTAAAGCTTCTATTTGCGGGTTTTCATATCAGCAGATGTAATATACTGTATTTTCACATTTATAGATATCCCAATTATGAATCAAGCAGTTTAGTAAAGCTGCTGTGCAGACACCAGGGGTCTTGAAATGGAGCAGCACTCAAACACCCAAAATGCATGAAAGGATTGTGCCTTTAATAAGAAAGATTAGGAGAAACATGCTGTTATTCTTCACTTAAAGTGTTACTAAACCCAGGACCCTGCATTCACTATATCTGGTCTCCCACAGTACACATAACATGGAAATGCAATTATTTTAGTAGATATAAACTGCTAAATACCTTTTCTCATCAGCAGTATATAGCAGTCTTGTGACTTCTATCAGCGTCTGGTTAAAGCTTGTAGGACGAGTTTTCATTTTATTCTGACTGTCCTATGAGGCTGCAGGACCCCTGACCTTCTGTCTGGACAGTACTGATTGGCCCTGCGCTGATCACATTCACCCTCCCAAAAAGGGAAAAAAACCTCTCTAGCAATATACACCAAACTGAGCATGTGCAGAGTAACTCTAAAGGCTTTATTATCTCAGGAGATGGATTGGGGACAGTGGAAGAAGAGGAGGATCAGAAAAGACAGGATCAAACAGCCTTTTTACACAATGTGTAGGAATAACCCCTTAGGTCCCACAGTGAGTATACCAAGCATGCTTTACTGCATATACAGACTGATTTTACTGTTGTGGGTTTAATAACACTTTAGCTTTTTATTCTTAAAAATATAAAACCTTACATGCTTGGTGTAGCTAATGTAAAAAAAAAAAAAAAAACATTGTAGCTTACAATTATTTTGTACAATTAAAAATTCCTAAGATCATGAGCAACATGTGCAACATGTGTACACCGTGTCTTTCCCAAGAGATGGGCTGATGTGTGCTATGGCAGTCCCAGTGTTATTGATAACTGAATCTTTATTCCCGTGGTACCTGACTGTTTCTGCTGTATAACAATCATCCTTTTTCATTCCTGCTCCTCTAACTCAGTGGTGGTCATATCTAGAGCCTTTTTATTGATTGATTTTCAATAGTTCAATAATCTTTAAAAATGTTGTTTGTTGACTAAAAACAATGCAGCCAACATTATTAGGGAAAAGGACTCCTTCTTCTTCAAGACTATCAGTCTGGACTAGAGGGCTGGTCAGTGGGGTTTGGTGGACTATATTTAACATGATGAAGTATATTATGAGATAGATTCATGTTTTTGTCAATTGTGTTTTATGTTTTGTGTTTTGTGTATTGTGAATGTGTATGTATATGTGTATGTATATATATATACTTTTATATGGTCTTAAAATGGAATGTTTTTGTTTTTATGTGTATAAAAATGTAATAAAAAATAATTGAAACAAATAAAACGATAAATAAAATATTAGTAAAGGAATAGTTATCAAGATCAGTTTGACAACAAAAAATAATCAGTTTTAATAGTTCATTAATTTTATTGGCAGGCTAATTTTAAATACTTTACTGATATTGGTATGGATAATTTTTTTGGTTGATTTTTTTATTGATATTGACATGGATTGCCATTTTTTTCAACCAGCCATGTTGCAGAATCGGAGGAGATAACGTGTTATTTATTATTGGCCTTGGTGTTATTGCTTTGACATTATTTTTTTGGTTGAATAATGATTTGATTTGGTATATTTTCTATATTTTTGGACTCATAGAATGCACTTTTTGGTTAAGTTCTATTGGCAGATAGCATGTCTAATTTTATTTGTTTTCTTTTTTTAAAGCACAATAAAAAAAAAATTGTGTAGAATAATACTTGGCTATGTGTTTTACTTCAAATGACAGTTTGGGAGTAGGCAGTTACATTTAAAAAATACAATGTAAAATTGACAAGGGACACCAACATAGTTGTATCTTTGATCTTAGAAACTATGGGATAATGGTGATGTGGTAACTTGCCCCAAAAAAAAAAAAAAAAAAAAAAAAGCATAATAATATTATTCTTGATATCACTAGAAAAAAAAAGCCTTTGAAAATTTGTTTGCAATAACTCCATCAGTATCACCAGCAAAGCAGCTTCATTATTATCCCATTAAAGAAGAAGAGAATTGTGCGCTGCATTTTGAGATTTAATAATTTGCCACGTCACGAATGTTAATTCTCCATTATGAACGCTAGTTTACAAGACCGGCCGCTTCTGGCTCGTCCTTGCTTCCGAGCATGCGTGTTTGTACTTTGGACTTTTGTCCGACTGACTTGTGTACACACGCTCGGAAAATCCGACAACAGACATTTGTTCGCGGAAAATTTTAAAACATGCTATCCAACATTTGTCCGCGGGAAGTTGGCCAACAAATATTCGATGGAGCGTACACACGGTCGGATTTTCCGCCAACAGTCTGTCATCACACATTTCCCCTCGGAAAATCTGATCGTGTGTACGAAGCTTAACGCTCGAGGCACCAAAATGTGTGTTGGCCTCTGAATTCTCAGCCATCAGGGGTGACCTTCAGGCCCCTACAATCTGTTGACTGACCTCCCCTGCTCTGGGTTTTTCATTTTTCATGGCGGACTATGCATCCAAATAATTCTGTATCTTTATCAACACTAATCAGAAATAGTTGTGTAGATGCCAAACTAGCAACAGGCCATGGGTGGAACAAATGCCTGCACTAAATGACAGCTTCTTACAAACACTTTGATAGATACTGTAGGTCCTCTAGTTCTAACTTGATAGGAGAAGGACATTAACGTGCATGGTAAAATCCTTCCTTTTACTGCCCCATTGCTGCACTAAGAATAATTGAATTATGTACCCTTTTTTTTTTCCGGTCATTTAAGACCTATTGTTTTTCCAAGAAATGTCTAGGTCCTAGTAGTTTTCTTGTAATCCATAGTGACAGGGACCACATTACGTCATCAGGAATCTGTGTTATTTAATATCATAGAAAGTACACTGGAAGTATTAGATAAAAATGACAGAATGGAGATATATATATATAGACACACAACATTTTGTCACAGAGGCCGTAGCAGGGTTTTATTGCCTGTTATCAGCGGTGCACCATTTCATTTCCGCAATTTTATTTTTAGTCACATTTAAGAGATAGCTCTCCATGTCACAATCACATTGTCATGGGTGATGCTGCCCTTTCCATGTATTTAAAGGCTCAGTCCACCCAAAACACACACCGGCCACTTTATTAGGTACACCTTGCTAGTACCGGGTTGGACCCCCTTTTGCCTTCAGAACTGTCTTAATTCTTCATGGCATAGATTCAACAAGGTGTTGGAAACATTCCTCAGAGATTTTGGTCCATAGTGACATGATAGCATCACGCCGTTGCTGCAGATTTGTCGGCTGCACATTCATGATGCCAATCTCCCATTCTACCACATCCCAAAGGTGCTCTATTGGATGAGATCTGGTCACTGTGGAGGACATTGGAGTTCAGGGACCTCATTGTCATGTTCAAGAAACCAGTGGTGAGATGATTTGAGCTTTGTGACATGGTGCATTATCCTGCTGGAAGGAGTTATCAGAAGATGTGTACACTGTAGTCATAAAGGGATGGACATGGTCAGCAACAATACTCAGGTAGGTCGTGGAGTTTAAATGATACTCAATTGGTACTAAGGGGCCCAAAGTGTGCCAAGAAAATATCCCCCACACATTACACCACCACCAGTCTGAACTGTTGATACAAGGCAGAATGGATCCATGCTTTCATGTTTACTCCAAATTCTGACCCTACCATCTGCAATGTTGCAACTGAAATCGAGACTCATCAGACCAGACAACGTTTTTCCAATCTTCTATTGTCCAATTTTGGTGTGTGAATTTTAGGCCCCGTTTTATGTTCTTAGTTGACAGGCGTGGCACCCGGTGTGGTTTTCTGCTGCTGTAGCCCATCTGTTTTAACCACTTCAATACAGGGCACTTCCCCTCCTTCCCTGCCGCAATTGAATGACAATTGTGTGGCCGTGCAACGCTGCATCCGAACTAAATTTTTATCATTTTCTTCCCAGAAATAGAGCTTTCTTTTTGTGGTATTTGATCCCCTCTGGGGGTTTTATTTTTTGCTAAACAAATTAAAAAAGACCAATTTTTTTTTTGTTCCTGTTATAAAATTTTGTTTTCTCCTTCACTGACGAGCACTGATGAGGCTGCACTAATGGGCACTGAAGAGGCGGCACTGATGAGCTGGAACTAATGTGCAGCACTGATAGGCAGCACTGAAATGCAGCACTGATGGGCACCGATATGCGGTACAGATGGGCTCTGATAGGTGGCACTGATAGGTGGCACTGATAAGCAGCACTGAGAAGGCTCTGACAGTCATTACATTTTTTTTTTTGTCAAATTCTTTTTTTATTAGAAATGTTTACGTTACATAAAAAAGTAACAAAAGAAAAAAAAAGAAAAAAAAAAAGACAAACAAACATTACCTGCCAGTTAGCAGGCTAGACATAAAATTCCAACTGCCATTCTAATCTATACTTTTCAGTTGCATTTGACCAAACAGTTGCCTTAAAAGTTTACAGTGTATCAAAAATGTCACACTTATGGCCCGTACACACGATCCGAAAATCAGACGAAAAATACCGCTTTTGTTGCGATCGTACTATAATCGGATCGTTAGTACAGAGCTTTTGAGAGCCAATGACGACAGTTCGTTTGATATTATCCGATCGGACAAACATGACATTTTTTCTCGTATGACACCAGATCGTACGATTTTTGTTTAATCAGTACAGTTGGCATTCAAAAATACAATACAAATACACTACAACATATGACATCACTTCCGATTTTTTATTATGTTGTTTGAGAATTTTCGTACCTTTAGTAACCTCTTTATTTTCGATATGCGCCTAGCATGTGTAATAAAACTGACGATCAGTCGTCCGATTTTCGCATTGTGTGTGCGGGCCATTAGACTGTAACATGCTGGTACTGTGTGGTTGCAGAAAAAAGACCAAGTGGTCAATTGAGTCTGCCCCATTTTTTTATATTTTTTGTTTTATTTACATTCTTTCACTTTTTTTTGTCTGAGTATAGATTTAGGTTTGTCCCAAGCATGTTTGAATCCAATTGCGGTTGAGTCACTGCCTCTGACGGAAATGTATTCCAAGCATCAACAATAGTAATTTCTAAGATTAGGTTTGAACTTTCCTCCTGTTAGTCCTGAAAATATTGCCTTCCTGAACCTTTTTCACACCCTTCATGTATTTAAAGGTTTCACTCACATCTCCCCCTTTGCTGGTGATCCCTTTAGTGATAACCAAAGATCTATATGGGGAAACCAGGACCTCCATTCTCCTGCTGGTGATCCCTCTACTGATAACTAAAGATCTATATAGAGGGATTTACTAAAACTGGAGAGTTCTAAATCTGGTGCACATCTGCATAATAACCAATCAGCTTCCAGGTTTTATTATCAAACCATAAAGGAGAAGTACAGCCAAAGCTCATTTGGCTGTACTTTTCCTGTGGATCACAGGAGTGCAGTTCGTTTTGCACCACAGAGTCGGGATCCGCCAGGGCCCTGGACCGACACCCGGCTCAGCCTCTCAGCGAGCCGCTGAGAGCCTGAGCCGGCCGCCCCTTCCACAACCCAGCGCTCCAGTGAGCAAGGAGACAGCTGGGACTGGCAGTCAGCAGCTCTCTGCTCGGGGAACTGTGAAGACTGAGCAATCGGCAGTGTTCGATCGCTCGGTTCTCAGTACAGAGGTGCTGGGAACAGATGCAGCAGCCGCCTAGGTAAGTATATATCTGCAAAAAAGCCGTACCCCACACTTCTCTTTTGGTGTTACTAAACCCAGGACCCTGCATTCCCTATATCTGGTCTCCCACAGTACACAGAACATGGGAAATAAATTATTTGAATAAATATAAACTGCTAAATACCCTTTTTCCCTGAAAATAAGACCTAGCGTGATTGTCAGTGATGGCTGCAATATAAGCCCTACCCCCAAATAAGCCCTAGTTAAATTACTTGTAGGTCTTATTTTCAGGGTAGGGCTTATTTTCGGGGAAACAGGGTAGGGCTTATTTGGGGGGTAGGGCTTATATTGCAGCCATCACTGACAATCACGCTAGGTCTTATTTTCGGGGAAACAGGGTGCCTTTTCTCATCAGCAGTGTACAGCACTCCTGTGACTTCTATCAGTGTCCAGCCAAGCACTGGTTAAAGCTTGTAGGAGGAGTTTTCTGACTGTCTTGTGAGGTTGCAGGACCCCTGACCCTCTGTCTGGACAGTGCTGATTGGCCCTGTGCTGATCACATGCACTCTCCCAAGAAAAAAAAAAGCCTCTCTAGCAATACACACCAAACTGAGCAGGTGCAGCCTGACTCCATAGGGCTCTGTGTTATTGGGAAAAAAGGACAAAAAGAACAGCGCCCTCTAAGTGCAGTATGCAAGTATTTAAAAAATGTGTTCAAATACACTCACAAAGGTGTAAAGGGAATAGGCATGTAACATGGTGTCATCCGCTCCGACTGCCGGGTGAAGAGAAGGTCCAATGCTGTTGTTATGGATGTGTGTCCGCGATACTGTCATTCCTCCGGCCACCCAGTTGGTGTACAGGGCTTCCGGATGGCGGGGACAGCATTCAGCGGTGTGCACGGACGGTGGTGGCTCCAGTCACTTCCGGGTCGGGTCAGCGGGCGGTGCTTCTCGTTCGGGACATGCATGTATCTATTCACACATGCAAACTAGTCTTTGCATGTGTGAATATTTATCTAATATTCATTTTTTTTTATTTGTAGTAATTTTTGCACTCCATTGTTATAATGTCCAGCCTTACTTCTCTTTGTCTCCCTGTCCCCACAAATGTACTGTACTTTCTGAAAAATCTATAACTTGCTGTTTTTTCAGGCTGAATGCATCCTGCATTTTGTTTTCCTTGAACGGTTGATCCATCGCCTTGTAACAAAATGCAGTTTGCTCACTGCTGGGCGCTGCCATTTTAGGCTACTACTGATCTGGGGACCCTAGCACTTACCATGGTCCCCCCATGGGATAAGATAGGGGGCACTTTGCTTTAGGAGATAAGTGCTTCCTGGAGGTGAGGCTGAACTATACATACCATTAATAACTTAATAGTGAAGGTTTAGTTTTCTACTGGTTCTGACTGGCTCTATATAGGTTTGGATTAGGGTCAGGGTGGAACATTTTCAATGTGGTTGCAGCACATAATGAATATCAAACCATTTTTCACTGCTTTTATATACTGTATATATACACTGATCAGCCACAACATTATGACCACCCACCTATTATTGAGTAGGTTCCTGTTTGGCTGCAGACACAGCCCTGACCCTTCAAGTCTAAAGCCTCATGCACACAATCTGACTTTATGATGGGAAATGTGTGATGACAGGTTGTTGGTGGAAAATCCGACCGTTTGTATGCTCCATCGGACAACCGTTGTCGGATTTTCCGCGAACAAATGTTGGCTAGCAGGTTTTTAAATTTTCCACGGACAAATGTGTGTTGTTGGATTTTCCGAGCGTGTGCACACAAGTCCGTCGGACAAAAGTCCAAAGTACAAAAATGCATGCTCGGAAGCAAGGACAAGCCAGAAGTGGTCGGTCTTGTAAACTAGCGTTCGTAATGGAGAATTAACATTCGTGACACGGCAAATTATGAAATCTCCAAATGCAGCGCACAATTCTCTTCTTCTTTAATGGGATAATAATGAAGCTGCTTTGCTGGTGATACTGATGGAGTTATGGCAAACACATTTTCAAAGGCTTTTTTTTTTCTAATGATATCAAAAGTAATATTATTATGCTTTTTTTTTTTTTTTTTTTTAATTTGAGCAAGTTACCACAACACCATTATCCCGTTGTTTTTAAGATCAAAGATATAACTATGTTGGTTTCCTTTGTCAATTTTACATTGTATTTAAAAATGTAACTGCCTACTCCCAAACTGTCATTTAAAGTAAAACACATAGCCAAGTATTATTCTACACGATTTTTTTATTGTGCATTAAAAAAAGAAAACAAATAAAATTAGACATGCTCTCTGCCAACAGAACTTAACCAAAAAGTGCATTCTATGCATCCAAAAATATAGAAAATATACCAAATCAAATCATTATTCAACCAAAAAAATAATGTCAAAGCAATAACTCCAAGGCCAATAATAAATAACACGTTATCTCCTCCAATTCCGCAACATGGCTGGTTGACAAACGGCTGTTCAGAAACGAACTGAAAAGCATGAAATGAAATCAACACTCACCAAACTTCTACTAACACGAGATTAGCAGAAGGAGCCCAAAGGGTGGCGCTAAATAGCTGAAAAAACACGTAGTACGTCTAGTACGTCACTACGTTCGTAATTGTTGGCCAACAATTGTGTGGCCGTGGGGGGGGGGGCGGCAAACAGTATGCCACCCCCCCGGTCGGTCGCACTTACCCCATCACCGGCGGCTTCCCCTGCTCGGCGGCCTCCCATTCTCCTGCTCTCCACGGGTCATCATGGCGGCGGCTTCCGTTTCCTCCCTCCTCCTCGGCGGCCAATCGATCGGGAGTCTTCTCTTTTTCGGCTAATCGGAAAAGGATTGGTGTTTCAACAGCGAATATTCATTCGCTGTTGTAACACACCTGGGTGGGATCGGAGCACATTCTCTGTGACCCGAGCCCATCCTATTTTGAAGCCTATTAGAGTCTCTGGCTCTAATCAGGTGCTTAAAAAAAAACCCTGGCCACAGTAAATCATGCGCCCGGTGCCCTGAAAGGGGTCGGACGCATGAATAGGGGGTGGACGCGGTGGCCGTGGATAGATTCATGCTATTCATTGCATATAGGGGGTGGCGTAGAGAGAGGGGGCGGCGCCCGGGCACCCCTAATGGACACTGGTGTGTTCTGACACCTTTCTATCAGAACCAGCATTCATTTTTTAAGCAATTTGAGTTACAGTAGCTCTTCTATTGGACCGGACTACATGGGACAGACTTTGCTCCCCACCTGCATCAGTGAGTTTTGCCCGTCCATGAGCCTTTTTGTTACCAGTTTTCCTTCCTTGGACCGCTTTTTGTAGATCCTGACCGCTGCAGACCGGGCACATTCCACTAGGGTTGCCACCTCATCCCTTTAAAGATATTAATTACACAGGTTCTGTGTCTGATTAAGGTGATAATTAAACTCACTCAGTGCCTTATCTGCATTAAATTAGCCTCAGAACCTGTGTAATTCATATGTCTTCGGGTTTGAAGGGATGAGGTGGCAACTCTACATCCCACAAGAGGTGCAGTTTTGGAGTTGCTCTGACCCAGTCATCTAGCCATTACAATTTGGTCCTTGTCGCTCAAATCCTTATGTTTGCCCATTCTTTCTGCTTCCAACACATTAACTTCAGAGACAACATGTTCACTTGCTGCCTAAAATATTGCACCCACTTTTAGGTGCCATTGTAACGACATAATCAATGTTATTCGCTTTACCTGTCAGTGGTCCTAATGATAGATAGATAGATAGATAGATAGATAGATAGATAGATAGATAGATAGATAGATAGATAGATAGATAGATAGACCTTTCTGCTGATAGTCACACGCCTTGTATGTCAAGGTCTTGCTCCAGTTTTGCTCCAGGTTTATAGATATTTACTTTAAAGCACTTCTGATTTATTGCACTGATATATTGTTCTCTAACACTGTACTGAAAAAGGTTGTTCCAAGCATGTGAAGTACATGTTCAGGAAAAGTCCAAAGTTCTACCAATGTAATAAACGTCCTACAGCTCAGACCAACAAGAAACTATATTTCACTTCTGGCATGCACTTTTACACTGGACACATAATTAATTTCAAGATATAAATTCATGGTCAGATGAGCAATACATTATGCATATTCTCTTATAAAAATCATATGTAAAATTTAAGAATGTTACTGTTAGCAAAAATATAGAATTTAACAACAACAACAAAAATAAACAGTGCTGTGGAATAGTAGTTCAAAGACTTCGTCCTTTTGACAATTTTTGTTTCATTTTAACCACTTCAGCTCCAGAAGATTTACCCCCTTTCATGACCAGGCCATTTATTGCGATATGTCACTGCTCGGTCGTGCAATGCTGTACACAAATAAAAATGTTGTCTCCCCCCCCCCCCCACAAATAGAGCTTTCTTTTGGTGGTATTTGATCACCTCTGCGGTTTTTATTTTTTGTGCTATAAACAAAAACAAAACAATATTTCTTACTTTCTGCTATAATACATATCCAATAAAAAAATGAAAAAATCCAATTTCTTCATCAATTTAGGCCAATATGTATTCAGCTACAAATTTTTGGTAAAAAAATGCCAATAAGCGTATATTGCTTGGTTTGCACAAAAGTTATAATATAGTGTCTACAAACTATGGGATAGATTTATGGAATTTAAGTTTTTTATTTTTTTTTACTAGTAATGATTAGCGACTTATAGCGGGACTGTGACATTGCGGCGAACAAATCAGATACTAAGTGACACTTTTTGGGGACCAGTGACACTAATACAGTGCTAAAAATATACACTGTCACTGTATTAATGACACTGGCAGGGAAGGGGTTAACAGGGGAGATCAAAGGGTTAAATGTGTTCCTAGGGAGTGCTTGCTAACTGTGTGTGGGAGGTGTTTGTACTGTGGGAAGGCAGAGATCTACGTTCCTGCTTAGAAGATATACAGGATCACTACTTCCCTTCTCACAGAACGGCAATCTGCCTTGTTTAAATAGGCAGACCACCGTTCTGCTTCTCTCTGGAACGATCGGCGGGACCTGCTGATTGGCTCTCGCTGTGTCCAATCACAGCAGGAGCGGGTCACAAGCGGCACGTGAGCGCCCCAGACCCGGAAGTGCAGGTGCGTGATCCTGCGCAGAGGAGCCGCTTTGCCGCCATATATATACAGTATATGGTCAGCAAGCCGTTCACCACTTCAATACTGGACACTTTCACCCCCTTCCTGCCCAGGCCAATTTTCAGCCTGCTGCACTGTTACACTTTGAATGACAATTACTCAGTCATGCAATACTGTACCCATATGAAATTTTTATCATCATTATGAGACTGATAGAGCTTTTGGTGGTATTTTCTTTATTTCGGTTATAAAACTTTGCAAATAAATAATCTTTCTTCATAAGTTTAGACAAAAATGTATCCTGCAACAATTCTTTGGTAAAAATAACCCAAATCAGTATATATTATTTATTCTGTGTGAAAATTTCAGTCTATAATCTATGGTATATACAGGTATATTTAAAAATGAATCAATCCTAATGTACTGACGGCTGATCTAATTTCTTGAGGCCCTAAAATGCCAGAACAGTACAAATATTACCCAAATTACCCTTTTTTGGAAAGTAGATACCCCAAGGTATTTATTAAGAGGCATGGTGCATTTTTTAAAATGATGTATGTTGATATGTAGTTGTCATTATTTGATATGTTTTTTTACACTGGGATTGCTTATTACAGTGATGATTACTATATAAGCAATTTGTGAATGGCACGAGTGGGAGGACGTTATATGATGTCTACCTGGGACAATGGTGCTCCCACTCAGCTGTATTATTATAATAGGCTGGGTGGGAAGTGGTTAAATAATCATATCTTCTTTAACTGGTTCCCGACAAGCCGTTGCAGTTATACTGCGGTAGGTTGGCTCCCCTGGGCGAGTTGCCGTACCTGTACGTCGGACGCTTTAAAAGCACTAAGGGGCGCGTCTCCATGTCCGCCGGGCACCTGCGACCGCTCCTGAGAGAGACAGAACAGAGGTCTGTCAATGTAAATAGACAGATCTCTGTTATGTCAGGGGTAAGGAGACTGATCAGTTGTTCCTAATGCTTAGGAACAACGATCGGTCTCCTCCCCCAGGCAGTCCCATCCCCCCCACAGTTAGAATCACTCCCTAGGTAACACATTTAACCCCTTGATTGCCCCCTAGTGTTAACCCCTTCCCTGCCAGTGACATTTATACAGTAATCAGTGTTTTTTTTTTAGCACTGATCACTGTACAAATGTCAATGATCCCAAAAAAGTGCCAAAAGTGTCCGATCTGTCAGCCGCAATGTCGCAGTCCCAAAAAAATTTGCAGATCACCGCAATTACTAGTAAAAAAAATAATAAAAATGCCATAAATCTATCCCCCATTTTGTAGACGCTTTAACTTTTGCACAAACCAATAAATATACGCTTATTGCGATTTTTGTTTACCAAAATATGTAGAAGAATACATATAGTCCTAAACTGAGGAAGACATTTTTTAATTTTTTTTTTACTTGGGTTATTTATTATAGCAAAAAGTAAAAAATATTGTTTTTTTTTTTTTTTTTTTAAATTGTCGCTTTTTTTTTTGTTTATAGAGCAAAAAATAAAAACTGCAGGTGATCAAATACCACCAAAAGAAAGCTCTATTTGTGGGAAAAAAAGGATGCCAATTTTGTTTGGGTACAACTACGTACGACCGCGCAATTGTCAGTTAAAGCAACGCAGTGCCGAATCGCAAAAAATGGCCTGGTCATTAAGGGGGCAAATCTACCAGGGCTTAAGTGGTTAAAGAGACCAGGCCATTCATTTCATAAAAATATTTCTATCAAAGTATATGTATGTAAAGTATTTTATGCATGCTATTTACGTGAACAAAATCCTTCCTTGTGTAGACATCCAAAAGAGACTGCTGCTGGACGCCACCATCTTGGATTTGATGTCAGTAGCCCCAGCGCTGTCACACAATGACGCTTTATAGTATTCCCCTTCACTCCTCCCCGACAGCTACATAAACGTTTAGGTAGGGAGGTGAGGAGAGGGGTGGAGGAGCTGGGCCAGCACAAAAAATAATTAGATACTCCCAGAAGAGGAGAGGCCATGACATGCAAGGAGGCAGGAGGCTAATCTATGGAAATGACTTGTCAAATGTTCTTGACATTTTAAAGGCACATTGCAAGTGAATATAAAATAATCATTGGAAGGTATACAGTAAACATTTAAAAATACTTTAATTGCTATTAACTGCATTTTTGTTTGTTGACAGGGTCTCTTTAAAAGGTACAGGCCATCCAAAACATACATTTCAGTATTTGATGGATGCTGGATTCTCAATGGACTATTTCTTGCATCTCTCTATGCTACCTGCTATGGCCATTACCAGAGGTCCCCACTCTCCCTGCTAGTGTTTTATTACATATTATAAAGAATTATAAAGAATGTACCAGGAGTAGGTAGAACATACAAAGGTGGGTGGGGGGCACCAAAAACTCCCAGGAAACAGGTACACAGATATACAAATTACGGCAAATGGATATTACTGTTGAGGTATTCAAGACATAAGAAGCAAGCCCATGATGCATCACCTTTAGGGCTCATTTACACTTGCTTCGGTTTCAACAAGGCTTCGGACAGGTTTTAGTAAAGCTCTCTGAACGCCAGTCAAAGCTCCTGTCACGAAATAAAATAAAGCAGGAAAAATCGAGGAAAGCTGGAAGTCGCACACCGGTATAATGATGAATGCTTTATTTAAAAAGCTGAATCATGAAGAAACACAAAACATTACAGCAGAAGCGTACAGAAACACTGACGCATTTCACACTCACTGTGAAGGAATGTGATGTAGATAATAATAATAGTAATCTGAAAATGTCTATTTTCTTATGTGCATACATATTTTTCTCCTTACTCATTATATAAGTATACAGATTTGCTCTGTTCCTATATTTTCTCAAGATGGCGATTACCCCCTGCCTCCCACACATCAAAAGAATGCGGAACTGGAGATAAGACCAGAGAGAGCCAAACCTCGTTATGAAAATTATCCATCTTCTTTTCTATCTTAACCAATGAGATGTACCTATTAGACTGACATAGCAATGACGTATTTGTGTGTATAAAACATTAACACCGCCTTGAATAAATTAGAAGTGTAACAGTAACGAAACTGAGCGTGTCTCAGTGTGTTTACTTTTATATGCATGCATATCAACACTTTTCAAATTAGAGACAGCAGCAGATAACCTTGAGCTCGATTGGAGCTCTTAATCATTTCCATAACATCACGATGAGTGCTCATGAGTGTGAAATGCGTCAGCTGTTTCTGTACGCTTCTGCTGTAATGTTTTGTGTTTCTTCATGATTCAGCTTTTTAAATAAAGTATTCATCATTACACCGGTGTGCGGCTTCCAGCTTTCCTCAATTTTCCTGCTTCATCTTGCATCAGCCAGCACCTGGGACTCTTCCCCCTCTGAAGGATAAACACTACACTGGCTTTCATCTCCACTGGTCTGTGCCTACCTGAGCGGTGGGACCCCTTTCCACTAAATAAAATGGTTAGCTTACAGTCCTGTTTACACCTTGCTTTTGCTTTGCTTTAGCTTTGCTTCAAAAATTATACCCCGTGTATCTTCAGTGGTGCTTCAAAGCGTCTTCAAAGCCTCCATAGAAGTCTATGGCAAAGCTCACCTGAAGTCCCACAAACCCTCATCGAAGCCCCATCGAAGCTCCACCAAAGCCCCACGAAGCCTCACTGAAGCCCCATCGAAGTTCCACCAAAGCCCCATTAAGCCCCACTGAAGCCCCATCGAAGCCCCATCGAAGCTCCACGAAGCCTCACTGAAGCCCCACCAAAGCACCAAGCAAAAGCAAGGTGTAAACAGGATTGTAAGGTAACCATTTTATTTAGTGACAGGAGCTTTGATTGGTGTTCAGAGAGCTTTAACAAACCCTGTCTGAAGCCTTGTCTTGAAGCAAGTGAAGTGACACTAAACCCACATCATAAAAAAACTATCTAGGTGTAATACATGCTGTTCATATTCACTCATTCACTATGAGATTCGTTTTCTGTATTCTGCAAAAAACCTGGTAGATCTTGCTGCTCTCTATCTCCACCTTCTGTCCATGTCCCCAATTCAGCTAGGGATTTTGCAGCTGGGGTGGCAATTCTGCACATGCTCAGTTTTTAATAAGTTTCTATGCTGAGCCTTTCCTCCCTATCACATCTGAGCAGCTCATGTGACTATAGAGCCACACATGTGGGTGAATACACAGTGGTAAATGACAGCCCACTCCCACCGTCCTCCTCCTCCTCCATGCCCACTAAATAGCTAAACACAATGGGGGCAGACTATTACATGTAGATTGATGAAGGAATCACCTCCCTCTTATTCTAAAACACAGGCTGGAGGGGCGCAACACAGCATGTGACTGGCAGAAATCCGCCCACACCATGTTATTTCCACAAAATAATAAAGACTTGATTTCAAATATATATTTGTATGACAATTTATAACAGTTTATAGATATTAATGGATTTATTTTTACGCTGTATTCCAAAGGCAGTTTTTTTTTAAATATTTTGTACATGTGACCAGCAGCAGAGGACTAGACGCTCCTCCTGCTGATGTTTCCCTGCAGACATGCCGGGAGAGAGCTGGGTCATGTGACAGTTGTATATCAATTAGGAAAAAGGTACTTAGATGTTCTTTTTAAATCAACATAATGACATTGCCATCACCCATATACAGAAGTAGAAGGGGCAATGTAAATTAAACAGTGTGCGTTTAGTATTACTTTAACTAAAATATATTTTTGAATGGACTAGACTTTTTTAACCATTTGCCGCAAAATCACGTACCTGTACGTCACTCTGCTTCAAGTGGTTGTACCGGGGTTACGCCTGCAGTTGCCCCGGTACCGTTTTTTAGAGCCGACAGCTTTCTTGTGGTAACAACCGATGCGGCTAAGCAGCTGCTCGATTGTTATCAAAAGCAGTGGAAGGGGACGCCCCCCCCTCCCTCCAGCCGCTCCACTCAGGCTCTCCCATCCCACCGGGAGGCCCGGGCGACAAGCCGGCACGTCCACCGGCTGGCCAGAGACCCGATCAAAGCCATAATCGGCTTTGATCGGGTCTCAGATCTAGTAACCCAGAACCGGCGTCATGACTTCCGGTTTACCGGAGCCCTAAAGGCGCCAAATTAAAAAAAAATGTCCGTATTAAAAACACCCAAACTTGGCATTTTGAATGCTTTTAAGTGCAAAGGGGTCCTATAGAACCCAGATCCCTCCAAAAAAATACCTGACACGTGACTATTGCTGTCACAAGGAATGTTTACATTCCTTGTGACAGCAATAAAATTGATGAAAAAAAAGAAATGAAATGGGACAGTGTAAAAATAAATAAATAAATAAATAAGAAAAGCACGCAAATGTAAACAGTGTTCAAACCACACATGTGAGGTATCGACCTGATCGTTAGAGCGAGAGCAATAATTCTAGCACTAGACCTCCTCTGTAATTTTAAACTGGTGACCGTTAAAATTTTATTTTAAGCGTCACCTATGGAGATTTTTAAGTACCATAGTTTGTCACCATTCCACTAGTGTGGGTAATTTTAAAGCATGACATGTTAGGTATCTATTTACTTGGTGTAACATCATCTTTCACATTATACAAAAAATTGGGCTAACGTTACTCCTTTGGGTTTTTTTTAATTCATGAAAGTTTATTTTTTACAAAAGAACTGAGCTTGAAAGACCGCTGCGCAAATACAGTGTGACATAAAATATTGCAATGACCGCCATTTTATTCTCTAGGGTCTCTGCTAAATAATTATACATAATGTTTGGGGGTTCTAAGTGATTTCTAGGAAAAGATACAGATTTTTACTTGTAAACAACTAACGTCAGAAAAAGGCCTGGTCTTTAAGTGGTTAATACTTTATTTTCTAGAGAACAAGGAAATTCAATTTAGGTAATTTGTTTAATAATTGAATTTTTGTGATCCATCAGGATTTGTGTCTCCTTGGCTGACAGAAGAGGAGCGGACTTGTTGACTGTCAGAAGGTCATGGAACAGCATTTGAAAATTTAACCGAGATTTTTTTTTTTACAATCACATTTATTCTTATTATTGCACAGTCACCTTTTGGCGTTGGGGTCGGCAATGTTCACAGTGACATCCCCATTAACTTGATCCTTCCCCTCAATGTCATTGGCTTCAACTTTCTTGTCTTTCGCCATGATGGAATCCTGTCTGAAAAATAAAAGTTGGTGCAATGTCAAACAAACTTTGTATTAGCAAACATAATCTATTCATTTTAGAGATCGGGAGAGATGACCATGTTACAAACTGGTAAGGCTTCTCTTTTGCACATTTTTAAGTAGCAACAGTTAAAAAAAAAACAAAAAAACAACAACAAACAAAAGCAATAAAAATAAAGCAAAATAGGGTCATCTGTGATACAGCAAATATGAGGCTGTTCACTTCACTGGGTATAGGAGAGGGTTTACATCCACTTTAAGGCAATGGTGCTAGGCATGTCAATGGAATGATGTTTAGAGTGCAAAGACAATAATAATGTATTATCCAAATCACGGCAAATCGCAGGACGCCCGTGCGATCCCCGTCACTTCCAATGGCACCTCCATCGCAGCGTGATTTTGCCGCCCGATGAATCGCAGTAAAAACGCGCTAACAGAATCGTGGGATGCCTGTCGCCCAAAAGAAGTACAAGAACTGGCAGGCGTCCCACGATTCTGTTTGTGCGATTATACCGCGATTCGTTGGCCGACAACTTCTTTTAGGCAACAGGCATCCTTCGATTCTGTTTGCGTGATTTGCGCAAAATCACGATGCGATCGAGGTGCCATTGGAAGTGACGAGGATCGCATGGGCGTCCCGTGATTCTGCCATGGATACGGGATGCCAAGATGTGAACAGAGCCTAAAGTTGATTTAACTGACATCATATTCAGTTAAAAGGTCACCATCAATGCAGTCTCACCAGTGCCCATCAATGCAGCCTCACCAGTGCCCATCAATGCAGCCTCACTAGTGCCCATCAATGCAGCCTCACCAGTGCCCAGCCTCACCAGTGCACATCAATGCAGCCTCACCAGTGCCCATCAATGCAGCCTCACCAGTGCCCAGCCTCACCAGTGCACATCAATGCAGCCTCACCAGTGCCTATCAATGCAGCCTCACCAGTGCTCATCAATACAGCCTCACCAGTGCCCATCAATGCAGCCTCACCAGTGCCCATCAATGCAGCCTCACCAGTGCCCATCAACGCAGCCTCACCAGTGCCCAGCCTCACCAGTGCACATCAATGCAGCCTCACCAGTGCCCATCAATGCAGCCTCACCAGTGCCAGGCCTCACCAGTGCACATCAATGCAGCCTCACCAGTGCCTATCAATGCAGCCTCACCAGTGCTCTTCAATACAGCCTCACCAGTGCCCATCGATGCAGCCTCACTAGTGCCCATCAATGCAGCCTCACTAGTGCCCATCAATGCAGCCTCACCAGTGCCCATCAATGCAGCCTCACCAGTGCCCATCAATGCAGCCTTGCCAGTGCACGGGGATCACAAGGATGAGAGCCAGCCAGATCACAAAAAGCAGGGATCTCCCGCTGCGACACAGCTTGGATTTGAATTGCTCAGTGGCTGCTGCCAAACAAAGCCCCGCCTCCTATTATAGACAGCACACTGGTCCAATGTCGGTCCAGGAGACGGGACTTACCTCATCTTGGTGGCCGGTTTTCTACATGAAAAAACAAAGAAAATACAATGTAACAGTAATGTTACATTGTATTTTTCAAATAAGCTTCTAAAAAAGGGCTTATGCACAGTGCAGCTCAAAAAAAGCTGCTTTTACAGGCATTTGAGCTTTTGTTTCATCTTGAAGAAGCTTGTGTTTTTTTGTGCTCTTTTGCACGTTTTTGTTCTTTGAGCTCCTTTGAGCTTTTTTGAGCATAAGCGTTTTTTTTTTTTTTTTCCACAAACCCTCCCCATAGCTAATTTTTCCTATTATTTTTGTGTGTTTTCGAGCTTCTTTGAGCTTTCTAATGGTCTTTCATGCTTTTTTGTGATTTTTCATACGTTTTGGGACACTTAGGCGTCTTTTGTGCTCGAAAGCTCCTCTCAAAAAATGCAAGTTTGGTGGTATTTTTTTTTGCCTATAAGAGCATATGCCTGGAAACTCCTGAACAAGCCACAGTGTGCATGGACACATGGGCTAACATAGAGGGGAGTTTCCAGGTAGAAAAAAAACAAGCCTTTAGGAGTCGCTTCTTTGAGCTGCAGTGTGCATGAGACCTTTGAACGCATTTTGGGCCTCATGCACACAAGATGTTTTGCAAACTCTTCTAGAAGCCTTTCCTCCTAGTAGCAGCATTTTGGCAAAAAGAAACGCCTGATGCTTGTAAAAGCATGTAACACTTTTAGACGTGTTTACAGACATCAAGCACTTGTACGTTAATTTATTTAATTGTCCAGAACCAGGCTTTCATTTTGACAGCCAAGATTTTTTTAGGGCGTACCCCATACGTCTGAGGTCCTAAACTGGTCAAACTGACTCTCACTATTTTATAAAAGGAAAAAGAAGCACTCACTGCAAAAAAATGCTTCACACTCACCTGTGCCACTGCTAAAAAATATTCTGCATCTAACACTTACGGGGTGTCAGATGCCGGGTCCCCCCACTGAGCTCTGTGGTTTCATCCTCCAGCCGATGTATCACTACAGGACACAGTAGTGATGTAGAGGGCAGCAGAAGAAACCACACAGTGCAGGGGGGGGCCCAGAAATCTGGCACACCTGGAAGATTTCAGAATGCTGTAGAGTTTTCAGCAAGATTATGGCCTCAAGACAGCAGAGTTTGGCAGTAAGTACAGTAAAACCTCAGATTGCGAGTAACGCGGTTTACGAGCATTTTGCAATACGAGCGTTTTTTTTTTTTAAATCCTGACTCGGTTTGCGAGTATTGTCTCGCAAGACGAGCAGGATTCAAACCTCTGGGGTGTGCAGTACCGCATGTAGCCAGAGGTGCGGGGGTGCCGAGGACGCTTGGAGACACTCAGAGACACTCCGTTCCCAAGCGTCCCCAGCACCCCCCACCTCTGGCCACATGCAGTACTGCATACAATAGCAGTGACACTGGAACGAATTATCTGAGTGTCCATTGATTCCTATAGGAAAACTCTCTTTGATATACGAGTGCTTTGGATTACAAGCATTCTTCTGGAACGGATTATGCTCGTAATCCAAGGTACTACTCTTTTTTTCTTAGCAGTAAATCCTTTTTTTAATTTTTTTTTTTTTAAATGGCAACAGAATCGCTTTAACCAGTTGAGAATTGAAGACTTACTGCATATATCATGAAAAATAAATTGATGTTTACAATTCTAGTTGTGGATTGGTTGTTCAGAACATATTAAAGCCAGAGACAGCCAGACAACTAGTATTTCCAAAAGAAGAGTTTAGCAACAAAAAGCAATAATTTTCTCTACAGTTTTCCAATCTCCATAAATACTTAAAAAACACATGGTGTTGTGCAAACAGAAAACAAAATGCATACATATACAAATAATATGTGAACACGTGATAAAATGAACACCACAAGTTGTAGTATCGTTCATCTTATCATGTATTCACATATTTGTTGTATATTTTGGAGCACTGGAATTGTGGTATTACTTACTTTATCACGTATTCACATATTTTTTGCATTTTGCATATGTATGTATTTTGTTTTCTTTTTTACACATACAGAGCAGCACAACAACATTTATTTGTTTTGGTATTTATGGTTTGATGTGAGAATATATATACAGTGTTGGCAGCAGCTCAGTGGGTTCACATGAGATATTGGTAGGTTTTTTGATCAATTGGCAGCGCAGGAGTAATTATTTACAGCGGGTAAAATAAGTATTGAACACCTCACCATTTTTCTAGGTAAATATATTGACATGACATTTTCACCATGTCGGTAACAACCCATGCAATCCATACATACTAAGAAACCAAAACAAAAAAACGTTCAGGAATGACATTATGTGTAATAAAATGGAATGACACAGGGAAAAGTATTGAACACGCTAAACTGAAATGTATTTAATACTTTGTACAAAATCCTGTGTTGGTAATGAGAGCTTCAAGACGCCTCCTGTATGGCGGAACTAGTCGCATGCGTTGCTCGGGTGTGATTTTGGCCCATTCTTCAAATCTTGAAGGTTCTGTGTGCCTCTTCTATGAACTCTGATCTTTAGTTCTTTCCATAGATCTTCTATTGGATTCAAGTCAAGTGATCGGCTGGGCCATTCTAGCAGCTTTATTTTCTCTCTTTGAAACCAAATTGAGAGTTTCCTTGGCTTTGTGTTTGGGATCATTGTCTTGCTGAAATGTCCACCCTCGTTTCATCTTTATCATCCTGGTAGATGGCAGCAGATTTTTATCAAGAACATCTTGGTTCATTTTTCCATTCATCCTTCCTTCAATTATATGAAGTTTGCCAGTACTGTATGCTTAAAAACAGCCCCACACCATGATGTTCCCACCTCCAAACTTCACAGTTGGTATGGGGGGTGTTTTTGGGGTGATGTGCCATTTGACCTCCAAACATGATGTGTATTATGGCATCCAAAAAGTTCAATTTTGGTCTCATCTGACCAGACTATATTCTCCCAGCAGCAAACTTTAAAGAAGCTTTACAGGAACAAGCTTCTGAACAAGCATTCAGATGTTTAGAAATTCTTCTGTAACCAATTCCATCAATTTGTTTTGCAACAATAAGGTTGTGAAGGTCTTGAGAGAGCTCTTTGCTTTTACTGATCATGAGATGTTTCTTGTGTGACACCTTGGTAATGAGACATCTTTTTATCTTTTTATAGGCCGTCAGTTGAGACTAAACCATCTGATATTAATTTGCACTGACAAGGAGTAGGATTGCTTTCCAATAACTGATAGATTTCAGCTGGTGTCTTGGCTTTCCATGCCTTTTTGCACCTCCCTTTCTTCACGGGTTCAATCATTTTCCCTGTGTCATTAGATTTTATTACACAACATAACTTCATTTCTGAATGTGTTGGTTTTGGTGTCTTTGTATGTATAGATTGCATGGGTTGTTACCGACATGTGGTGATAATTTCAGTTCAATAGCACCTTTAGAAATATATTTACCTAGAAAAATTGCTGACATGTTCAATACTTCTTTTACCCGCTGTATATTAAATCTCCATAAACTGTTAGGACTGAAAAGTGATGTTGAAAGTACTGCTAACCAAGGTGTCATTGCCACCAAGTCCCTGCGCCCAAAAATAACGTACCAAGTATTATAAACAGAGGATAACATCACATTCATGTCAGTCCCTTTGCCCCAAAGAGCTTCCAGGCTGGTTACACTACTACACTATCATACAGGAAGGAAGGGAAGGGAAGGAAAGGGAGAAAGAAAGGGAAAAGGAGAAGAATGGAGAGAAGGAAAGAAATAAGGAAAGGAGAAGAATGGAGAGAAGGAAAGAAATAAGGAAAGGAGAAGAATGGAGAGAAGGAAAGAAAGAAGAAAAGGAGAAGAATGGAGGGAAGGAAAGAAAGAAGGAAAGGAGAAGAATGGAGGGAAGGAAAGAAAGAAGGAAAGGAGAAGAATGGAGGGATGGAAAGAAAGAAGGAAAGGAGAAGAATGGAGGGAAGGAAAGAAAGAAGGAAAGGAGAAGAATGGAGGGAAGGAAAGAAAGAAGGAAAGGAGAAGAATGGAGGGATGGAAAGGAAAAGAATGAAGAGAAGGAAAAAAAGAAGGAAAGGAGAAGAATGGAGGGATGGAAAGAAAGAAGGAAAGGAGAAGAATGGAAGGAAGGAAAGGAAAAGAATGGAGGGATGGAAAGAAAGTAGCAAAGGAGAAGAATGGAAGGAAGGAAAGAAAGAAGGAAAGGAGAAGAATGGAGGGAAGTAAAGAAAGGAGGAAAGGAGAAGAATGGAGGAAAGGAGAAGAATTGAGGAAAGGAGAAGAATGGAGGGAAAGAAACAAAGGAGGAAAGGAGAAGAATGGAGGGAAGGAGAGAAATGAGGAAAGGAGAAGAATGGGGGGGAAAGAAACAAAGGAGGAAAGGAGAAGAATGGAAGGAGAGAAAGGAGAGAAGGAGAAAACTTCCATAACACAGGTAATTACTACTTCCACAGCAAAACAATAATATCAACAACTTCCAGATTCTGCAAGCACAGCCGTCCCTCCTTCGCCAACTATGTACACATAATTACTAATAATCAGGTTAAAAATGATACATGTATACCTTTTTTTGGAGTTGGAAAAAAAAAAAAAAAAAGACACACGTCCATTAATTTAAACTAATAGACAAAAATAAATAAATAACAACCTGCTTCTTTATAACCCCAGATAAGCTGTTTATCCAGCGGAAGGCAAAACCTTTATAAAGAATAGTCAAACTTACAGGGAAAAAAATTCCTCCCTGATCCTGGAGGCAATCAGATACTCCCTGTATCATCAGACTAAGCCCCCGGTCACACCGATGCGACCTGTCATGTGATTTGACAGGTCGTAATCGCATGACAATTTGCACTCTATTGTCAGCAAGGGAACTGTTCAAATTGGTGCAACAATGACTTTTCAAGTGAAGTCGCACAATTTCAAAGTCAGATTTGGTGTGACCGGACGCTAAAGCTGGCCATACACTAGTAGTGTTGAACAAATGTTAATACGAACAATCTTGTCAGTACATTAGATAATGCCTACAGAGACTTGACCAATGCCATTCGTAAGTACTTCAAAATTTCATTTTTTTTAATAAATTCGATATTGAAATTCATGTCATTTTCCCATTCGAATACCACATACACTGTGAAATCCTCTCTCATCACTGTGGTCAAGAATGAACGTCAATTAGACCGCACTAAGAAACAAACATTCTGAACGTTCTGAACACCAACATTTTTTATTGAAAATTCTGCTAGAGCATGGCCATCTTTAAAGGTGTTATTTCTAATAAATAATACTAGCAGGTTACAATTTGTGCATTTTGAAACCATTTGCACATTTTCCCAGCTTATACTGTAAAGAAGGCCATACAATAATCTTTTTTTTTTTTTTTTTTCTTTGTTCAACATTTAATGTAGATGGGGGGATCACTCCGCTGTGCTATTGTGTTCTGATGATGGGGAGCCTTCCCTGCTATCACCACACATTGATCAGTGTTATCGGCTATAGCCAGCAGCACTGATCATTTTGAAATTACCCGACAGGCTGGTTGCACAGAAGTCAATCGGTAGACTGTACCCAATATTATCAACACAAACAACAGCCCGTCCACATCAGTCTCAGAACCCTTAGACTGCATTCACATCTGGGGGTTTTAAATCGCGGGCGGAATCGTCCTGGTAAAATGACAAATCACACAACTCAAATTTCTGATGCTGTTTTTTTAAAGGCAACTAAAAACGCGTTGCGCATATAAATAAATAATGCAGCGCTATGTGATTAAATCCTCAAATATCACCATGATATAATCGCTAAAAGTAGAATATAAATTGCTAATGCAAAATATATTAATAAATGATTAATATGTATACAACATCGGATGATATGTGCATATCAAACAATATTAACAGGGATCCAAACAAACTCCCAGTGTCAAATGATAAAAAGTTCTTATATTAAGCAAGTCCACAGTGAAAGACGTGGATAATGAAGTTCAATAATATCCAATATTGTGATTGTATAACAGTGCTCCAAACAATAATAAGGTGACTTCAGACTCGTGCTCCCCCCCGTGTGATTGTGCTCACCTCAGGGTGTGGGACCGCACAACTAATGCTGGCCATACACTATATGAAAAATCGTCCGAAATTCGGTCATTTGGCCAGTTCGTTCGTTTTTCGGCCAGTTAATGAGCCCAAAAAAACAAAGGACAGGTTTGGAAATTTTCTACCGAACGATATATTGAAAGGTTAATGTGTTTCCTATCCGAACTGTTTGCACTAGGTATATGTAAAAACACAAACAAAAAATTCATTCATTTATGTCCACTGAACGATTTTTCAGTCATTACATGATGGCACTATTGTTTGTTCTCACGACTGAATGTCCGTTTTTCAAAAAATGGATTTGGCCGATTTTTTGTATAGTGTATGGCCAGCATAAGTTTGGTCTGGAAAAGCAGCTGAACCACCTCTGGGCTCTATGTGTAATGGTCTCTATGGAAACCCCAGATAAATCCAATGATCCAATGATGCTTTCCTCGATTTAAAATTAAAAATAGGCCGGATAGTGTATTATCGTTTAGACATGATGTTTATTGGAGATAAAACCATCAGGGTACTCACATTTTAACCACTTGCCGACCGCTGCACAAAGATATACATCGGCACAATGGCAGCAGTGGGGATAGAGCCGGGGATAGCAGGCGCATGCGCGTGCACCCGCCGTGTACAGCGTGACTGTGCCCGCGGGACCGGCGGACTCCCGGGGATCGTGTCACGGAGCCTCAGAACGGGGAAGTATCTGTAAACAAGGCATTTCCCTGTTCTGGCTTATGTCATGACAGAGATCACCACTCCCTGTCATCAGGAGAATTGATCGCTGTCATGTGACTACAAGCCCATCCCCCCCACAGTTAGAATCACTCCCTAGGACACACTTAACCCCTTCATCGCCCCCTAGTGGTTAACCCCTTCCCTGCCAGTGTCATTTACACAGTAATCAATGCATTTTTATAGCACTAATCGCTGTATAAATGACAATGGTCCCAAAATAGTGTCAAAAGTGTCCGACGTGTCCGCCATAATGTTGCAGTCCCAATAAAAATCACAGATCGCCGCCATTACTAATAAAAAAAATAAATAAAAATGCCATAAAACTATCCCCTCTTTTGTAGACGCTATAACTTTTGCGCAAACCAATCAATACACGCTTATTGCGATTTTTTTACCAAAAATATGTAGAAGAATACATATCAGCCTAAACTGAGGAAAAAAAAAAGTTTTTTTATATTTGTGGGGGATATTTATTATAGTAAAAAATAATGCGTTTTTTTCAAAATTGTCGCTCTTTTTTTGTTTATAGCGCAAAAAATAAAAACCACAGAGGTGATCAAATACCACCCAAAGAAAGCTCTATTTGCGGGGAAAAAAAAACATCAATTTTGTTTGGGTGCAATGTCGCACGACCGCGCAATTGTCAGTTAAAGCAACGCAGTGCCGAATCTCAAAAAGTGCTCTGGTCAGGAAGGGGACAAATCTTCCGGGGCTGAAGCGGTTAACGGTGCTTCCAGTGCACCAAACTACAGCAAACAGACAATAAAATTCAATGCAATAGGCTTGAAAACTTGTGTAACAGCAGCTGCTCCAAAGAGCATGTGTGCCGACTCCTCCGCCGTCCTGGCCCCTCCCCTAAGCATGGCGACACAAGGCTTGTCACGTGTCTTCCGCAGGTTGTGCCGCCATTGTCACGCGATAAATTATGTTGCAATCGTGGCAAACTGCAGTACACAAAGCTGGTCACCCAAAAAAGGATTAGCAGCTTCTTTCGGGTGGCAACCTTTGCGCGTTGTGGTTCGCCATGACTGCAGCGGGATTTATCACTACCACACAACAATTTTAGGCACCATTAAAATGAATGGCATCTGAAATTCACATTGTGTGATTCTTCATTTTAGCAGAGCGTTTTAAAAAAAATCACGGTCAGAATCGTGGCGATTTTGCCCCGGATTCAAAACGCCCAGGTGTGAATGCAGCCTAAGAAGCTTCCAGTCTAATCTCCCCACATACAACAGTCTAGGGCAGTGATGGCGAACCTTGGCACCCCAGATGTTTTAGAACTACATTTCCCATGATGCTCAACCACACTTCAGAGTGTACGAGCTTTATGGGAAATGTAGTTCCAAAACATCTGGGGTGCCGAGGTTCGCCAATCTGGAGTGACATGAGAGCTATGACAACCAATATGCTAGAACAGGATTTCTCAGCCAAGGTTCCATGGAACGCTAAAGTTCCTTCAGAGGTTGCTTGGGGTTCCTTAAAGCGGAGGTCCGCCAAAAAAAAAAAATGAATCCTGAAGTCCAGCGATGTCGGCACCACAGCTGATGTTTCCATCAGCTGTTGGGTGCTGCTGCCGCTGCCATTGCGGGTAGGGGCACCCGACGGTGTAGCCTTGCGGCTTCACGCCAGGAACCCTACTGCGCATGCGCGAGGCCCCGCTCCTCTCTCCTACTGGCCCGGCGACAGGGGGAGGAGGAGGGAGCCCCGTGGTGACGTCACGGGCCGCGGCGCGGACTCCCGGAAGTGGGAACAGGATACCTGTCAAAGACAGGTATCCTGTCCCCCCTCCCCCCCGAAAGGTGCCAATTGTGGCACCGGAGGGTGGAACTCCGCTTTAAGCAATGAGCAATTTCTGCCTCTCAGATAAGTTCCCACTGACACCATTGATCCTTTTAGGTATCTGTAAGGGGGTAATTCTTCCCAATGACCACAAGTGTAAGGATCATTCTTCCCACTGACCATCACACTAATGTATCCTGAGTTGTAGATATAGTCATTTTTAGCAGGGGTTCCCTGAGATCAGAAATGCATTTCAAGGGTTGAAAAGGTTGAGAAAGGCTGCTCTAGAAGGAAAGACACAAAGAAGGAACACTAGAAGGCCTCATGCACATGGACATTTACCTGCTCAAAAGTCTTCTTACATAAAATTGTTGGTACTTTCCCGCACCCAGGGAGTCACAGGTGCCGCATACAGCTGCCCATAAAAGTCAATGGCTGCATGTTACTGTACACTTGAAAACACTGATGGCTTTTGCAATGGCAGTTAGACCCCATACACACTATACAACTTTTGTTGTCTGAATTCCTTCAAATGTAACAAAACCATGTAGTGCAAGGGCCTGCCTGATTGCATACAAATTGAAACTTTTAAAGGGGTTGTAAACCCTCATAGGATGCATAGGATGCATTAAGGTGAAAAAACACTTGGCAGTCACCGCCCCCCCCGGTTTTACTTACCTGAGCCCCTTCATCTCTTCGGTGGGGATGCGCTGTCCCTCTATCCATGGGGTCCCGGCTCTTGTTTGGATAGATTGATAGCAGCGCAGCCATTGGCTCCCGCTGCTGTCAATCAAATCCAATAATGCGGGTGCCGGGGGGCGAGGTCGAGTCCGGCATTCGTGTCTATAGACGAATGCTGGACTCAGGAGCGTGCCCACAAGGTAACCCCCTCGGGAGAGCGCTTCTCCTAGGGGGTTATCTGATGCGGGGAGGAGCCGCAAGAGCCACCGAGTGACTCCAAAGGGGATCAACTCCAGAGATAAAATGATAATTCTCCTGCTCTACAAGACTCTGGTCCGGCCGGACCTAGAATATGCTGTCCAGTTCTGGGCACCAGTCCTCAGGAAGGATGTGGAAATGGAAATGGAGCGAGTACAAAGAAGGGCAACAAAGCTAATAAAGGGTCTGGAGGATATTAGTTATGAGGAAAGGTTGTGAGCTCTCAACTTATTCTCTCTGGAGAAGAGACGCTTGAGAGGGGATATGATTTCAATATACAAATACCATACTGGTGATCCCACAATAGGGATAAAACTTTTTTTGAATAAGAGAGTTTAACAAAACTCGTGGCCACTCATTAAAATTAGAAGAAAAGAGATTTAACCTTAAACTATGTAGAGAGTCCTTTACTGTAAGAGCGGCAAGGATGTGGAATTCCCTTCCACAGGCGGTGGTCTCAGCGGGGGGGGGGGGGGGGGGTCATTGATAGTTTCAAGAAGCACCTGAATGACCACAACATACAGGGATATACAATGTAATACTGACATATAATCACACACATAGGTTGGACTTGATGGACTTGTGTCTTTTTTCAACCTCACCTACTATATAACTGTGATGTTCGGGGCCACTCTGTGCAAAACGAGCTGCACAGTGGAGGTAAGTATGACATGTTTGTTATTTTAAAAAAATTAAAAAACGATCCTTTACAATCACTTTAAGGTCTGACCTCATATTATATGTTTTTGTTAAATCTAAAGGAAAAAAATCTACAGAAAGTCGTATAGTTTGTATCCAGCTTAAGCCACACATGTGCATATGAATGTAGCGATTTCACATTAATATTTTGCACGCACATACACAGGTAAACGCTAATGCAGAAGCACTTGCGGCTTTCTAGGGATGGGAAAGTGCCGGATGTTTGAGAGAAAGAAAGAAAGAAAGAAAGAAAGAAAGAAAGAAAGAAAGAAAGAAAGAAAGAAAATAATATACAGTATATGTATATATATATATATATATATATATATATATATATATATACTATAGATAGATAGATAGATAGATAGATAGATAGATAGATAGATAGATAGATAGATAGATAGATAGATAGATAGATAGATAGATAGATAGATAGATAGATAGAGGCATTCAAAAAGTCTGTAGAAAAAAAAAACATTTTATTAGAAACTACTGTAAGCAAGCATTTTGATATCAGTTTATAGCAGAGTATATGTGGATGTATGTGCTGTAACATGTATGGACAGCTAGTATTTAGTAACATCCGATCATTATATAAGGGTTTTGAAAAAATTAGCCAAATAACTAGCCAAAAAGTGCTGTCATCTTCCACCATGACAATACCCCTGACAAGTTTAGACATCCACCTTACATTGCTTCTTATTTCCTAACTCAAACCCATTTTTGGAAGACACTCATTTTTATACCTTCACTGAAGTAAAGGGGGCCCATTAAATACGTGAAGGGGGGTGAATAAGGTTCAGGAGGGCAATATTTTCAATATGAAGCCAAAATCAAGAACATGGAGACATGACCTCACACTAGCAGAAGGAAAGTTCAAAACGAATCTTGGAAATGATTATTTTACAGAAAGAGTAGTTGATGATCGGAATGAACTTCCAGCAGAGGTAGTGGGACAGGCAACAGTAAGTGGATTCAAACATGCTTGGGACAAACATAGATCTATAGTCAGAAGTGTCTCCATGTGGATATGGAGCTTATGTAGAAAAATAAAGGTTATTCCTAAAATTGTGTGCTTGTGATTCCATCTTCCATTGAACCTTTTGATTAACTGGAAGATAGAAAGAAATGTATTTTCTTTCTATTTCTTCATTCACATCAAGAAACATCAAGAGTATAGATCAATAGAATGGAAGAAGGGAGGAAGGAAAGAGAAAAGAAAGAAAGACAATAAATATACCTTTTTCTACAAATAAATATACAAGGGGTATTAAAGTGAAAATTGGATCACACAGAAGCACACGATTTTAGTTGATTATAGTTGGACCTCATGGCCATGTAGAAATCCTCTGCCTGTCATATAAGATCAGTAAGTGTCCCCGGGGTGTCACTGACCTGTGCAGTGGCGGTGCAGTGCTGTCAGTGTACAGTCCTCCGGTGTGGATCCTCCTGTCCGGTGTATAGAGGAGGAGAGGGGTGAGATGAGAGGCACAGATCGGGATGTCAGCGGAGAGTATGGGAAGAGCAGGAGGCTCCTCCTCCCTGTCATAGATGGAGATGGATGGCTGCGATCGGGCTGTGATTGGCTGTGTATGGGAAGTTGTATAGAAGAGGAGGGGATCGTGAGTGTCATGGATCGGCCCTCCTCCTCCTCCTATATATGACACTCACTTACATCATACTGCCCTTCTATCCTCTCCTATCCCTCTCCTGTCTGTGTGTGAATGACATAATAACATCCTGTGTCAGTGCTGATATCACTCCTCACCATTCATATCCCTGCACAGGGAGATCACCTCTAGGGGTCCTCATACTACTGACTATATCACCATATTATCCCTGTACAATCTCCTTTACATTTACCAGAACTGTAATATATGTAATATGAGCTTGTATCTAATCTATCTAATTCTAATTACACACACCTTTGTACTACATAGTTGTTGGTAGATCTAAAGATAGCCATACACTATACAATCTGATTGTACAACCTCTCTACAATCTCCTTTACATTTACCAGAACTATGTAATGCGTGCAATTGCCTAATCAAACTGTATCCAATCAGAAAGGTCATTGCACCACAATCTATCTTCCTTCCTTATCCTTTCCTTCTCTCCTTCTTTCTTTCATTCTCTCCTTCTTTTTCTTTCTTTCTTTCCTTCCTTCTTTCTCTTTCTTTCTTTCTTTCTTTCTTTCTTTCTTTCTTTCTTTCTTTCTTTCTTTCTTTCTTACCGTCTTTCTTTCTTTCTCTCTTTCTTTCTTTCTTTCTTTCTTTCTTTCTTTCTTTCTTTCTTTCTTTCTTTCTTTCTTTCTTTCTTTCTTTCTTTCTTTCTTTCTCTCCGTCTTTCTCTCTTTCTTTCTTTCTTTCCGTCTTTCTTTCTTTCTCTCTTTCTTTCTTTCTTTCTTTCTTTCTTTCTTTCTTTCTTTCTTTCTTTCTTTCTTTCTTTCTTTCTCTCCGTCTTTCTCTCTTTCTTTCTTTCTTTCTTTCTTTCTTTCTTTCTTTCTTTCTTTCTTTCTTTCTTTCTCTCTCCTTCTTTCTTTCTTTCCTTTCTTTTCTTTCTCTACTCCTGAACTGTACCAGGCCCCCTCAAAGCACCTTGTCCCCAGATCCTGCCCCCCCCCCATGTGAATGGGTATGAGGTACATTATACTCATTCACCAAAAAAGTGTTAAAAAAGTAAAAATGACAGAAGACAGTTTTGGACAATTCCTTTATTTAAAAAAAAAAAAATGTCCGACGATGTCCATCCATCTTCAATCACGGCGCCGACAGTCCAACTGCCGTCTTTTTGCTTTGATAGCTGTTATATAGTCAAGGGCGGGGCCCCTGAAGGGCCTGGTATGGGTTTTGGGGGGACCACCACGCTTTTTTTTTTAGATTTTTTTTTTTTTTAAGATTTTGGTGCGGGGTTCCCCTTAATGTCCATACCAGACCTAAAGGGCCTGGTATGGATTTTGGGGGGGATCCCCACGCCATTTTTTTTTTCACATTTTGGCGCAGGGTTCCCCTTACTATCCATACCAGACCCGAAGGGCCTGGTAATGGATTGGGGGGGAACCCACGCTGTTTTTTTAATGATCTTTTATGTCATCTTGCTGCTGGACTGTTATGAACATGGGAAAGATGTGCTACATTACAGGCAGACCAAGCCCCCCCCCCCCCCCCCAGGCACAATATTTGAAGGAATATTTAATTTTTATTGTTTCACTTTAAGCATTATTAAAATCACTGCTCCTGAAAAAAACTGACGTTTTTGAAAGTTTTTTTGCATTGATCCATGTCCCCTGGGGCAGGACCCGGGTCCCCAAACACTTTTTATGGCAATAACTTGCATATAAGCCTTTAAAATTAGCACTTGTGGTTTTTCATGTTAGTGTCCCATAGACTTTAACGGTGTTTGCGTGTTCGCACACATTTTTTGCCTGTTCGCACGTTCCGGTGCGAACCCAACCGGGGGGGGGGGGGGGGGTGTTCGGCTCATCCCTAGTTTTCAACAGAACAGGCTTTTCTGCAGATGTACAGTATCAGTTAACAAACCATTTTCAACTGACAGGGGTGCTTACAATGATCACCTTATATTGAGCAGGGCCCTCTGATTTCTCCTGTATTGAATTGTATTGTAACTGTACTGTGTGCCCTCATGTTGTAAAGCGCTGGGCAAACTGTTGGCGCTATAAATCCTGAATAATAATAATAATAATAATAATAAATGTAAAACCTTTATCCCAAAAACTTGCTATAATTGCTGGTGTAGCTAGTTGAGCTTCAATTTGACAATGCAGCTGTTCTAAGGTGCCCCTGTGCCCTTTCTTTCTTTCAAAGTGGAGGTACACTAATACAAGAGATGTGTTACTGGCCAGATCACCAGGAGAAAACAGAGGGGAAAACAAGCCAAAGAAAAGAAAATGAATGCAGCCACCGCTGCAAGCTGTTTTGGGTTTAATGCCATTTTAAGCAGCTCATGGACACGTGAGAAGAGTTGACCTACCCAGTCGCTTCTGGCCAGACTGGAAAATGAAATCATGTCTGTGGGGATCAGCAGACGCCTGCCATCAGCTGCTGGGGAGAGGGGGGGGGGGGGGACACATGGCGCAGGCAAGAAAGAAAATCCATCTCGATCACTATAAGTCCCCCAGTAGCTGTCTCCTCTCCCTTACCCCCCTCCTCTCCACAATACACATTTGCCTGGCAGAGCAGACCCTTTAGGTTTGTCAATTACTGGTGATTTAAGCCAGAGAGAGACATTAAATAAGAGAGGACTATGAATAACTGGCACACAATTAAATATGGTAATCGTTACCATTTCTAGTTCTGTCTTCATCAGCAATCCGTACACCCGTGTGATGGACTGTCTTCACAGGTGTTCTGTACATCCATGTGCACACAGTCCCTTTCATGTCTATTGGGATGCAGCAGCTGTACTGGTCCCAATGTGACAGCCGTGTGAGCGCATGGCACCGAATGCCCACAGTGTGCGTTGGTGGTCACATACCTGCACCCATACTGCTGCCTAACTGGGACCAGAAGCTTCATCCTAATAGATATAAACTGGACTGCCTGCATGCAGATGCATGAAACACCTGTGCACCCCAAACAGGTGAAAACCTGGTCACCTATAGGCAGGCTCGTGCTCGGTCCGTGTCCACCACTCTGCAGAAACTGAGGAGACACGGACCTGTCATCCACCTGTTCTTCTCTGATCAGCAGGGGATTAGCAGACAGAGCCCTATGTGGACTTAGTTTAGTAAAAAATAAAAAAATAAATCACAAGGGACCGAGCTTAATATCACTCCAATGGGTCCCTTGTGCTGCTGGCTCCTGCATTCACTGAGATCTTCCTCCTCTGACCTTTCCCTTTCCTTCCCCACCGCCTGAATCTTCCGATGCAGAGGGGTAAATAGAGCCAAAGGGTCAAGAGTGCCAACTATGCCCACCCTTTCTGCCACCTCCTCTATTCATAGAAGCTGCTCTATAACTTTGTGATCTATTCATGGCAGATGGGCAAATGCTTGAAAGGTCTACCTTATCCATTCATGGATCATTGATGAATGTTTCATTCAGAAAATATATAGTACAGTCAGGGCTTTTTTGAGCTGGAACATGGTGGAACTCAGTTCCATTAACTCTGGCTCAGTCCCTCTGCTCACGACTAGCACTGGTATTTACAGAAGTCCGGCTTCAGTGTTTACTAGTGACAGCTCGTCTCCCAGGAGCTCCCACAGATCTGATCTCCTGAGCGACTCCGACTGAGTGCAGGATGGGGACAAGGGAGATGCAGGTGACCTGGGGTACATTGCAAATGCCAACACTCCCACTGAATGATCTCCCTGCAAGTCAGAGAGGTGGAGCCCCCTACAGTGTGCAGGGAGGTACTAGAACCAGCTTGGTGCTGCAGCTTAATACAGCAACACAAGTAAAACATGTGGAAGATGGTGAGGCTTATAAGAAGGGGGTGGGGGGGTGGGGGGGAGTATACAGAGGTCAGAGCTGAAGCGGGGTGAAAGTGAGATGTAGATCGTGGATGCAAAGGTAAGCAGATGTGGAAGAAGGCTGAACTCGGCACTCTGAATGTAGCACACCTCTAAACTCTGTATGCAGCGCACCCCTAAACACTGTACTATGTGAATAGCGCACCCCAAAACTCTGCATGTAGGGCACCCCTGAACTCTGCGAGGATTACCCACCTACCTCCCCACCCCCAAAACTCTGTATTCCTGGTATTTACTCTGTACTTTGTATTCCTGGTTAAGGATGAGCTCCGGCGTGTTCGCACAGCCCATGTGCAGAGCCGCCAGGAAGTCGACACTGCGCTAATCACAGGCAGTGAGACATTTCCTGATCTCTGCAGCCGCGCATCAGGAAAATGTCTCACTGCCTGTGATTAGCGCAGCGCCGTGCCGACTTCCTGGCGGGCTCTGCATGTGGAGTGTGCGAACACATCGGAGCTCATCCTTACTTGGCACACTTTGGGCCCCTTAGTACCAATTGAGCATCTTTTAAACACCATGACCTACCTGAGTATTGTTGCTGACCATGTCCATCCCTTTATGACTACAATGTACCCATCTTCTGATGGCACACCCCACGTGCAGAACCCGCCAGGAAGTTGGCACTGCGCTGCGCTAATCACAGGCAGTGAGACATTGTCCTGATGCGCGGCTGCAGAGATCGGGAAATGTCTCACTGCCTGTAATTAGCGCAGCGCAGTGCCGACTTCCTGGCGGGCTCTACACGTGGGCTGTGCGAACACACCAGAGCTCATCCTTAGTGCCAAGAAAATATTCCCCACACCATTACACCACCACCACCAGCCTGAACCGTTGATACAAGGCAGGATAGATCCATAAAACAATCAAACACCATTGCGAGCAACCTATAGCTAATCAATGCTTTTTCACCTGATATTATCAGTAGCAGGCACTTCTCACACTCCCATAATTACAATTCAATCAATGTGCTTCGCTTCTAAACCAACCTTAAAGCGGTTGTATACTCCGCTTGGTGATTTTTACCTACAGGTAAGCCTATAGTAAGGTTTACCTGTAGGTAAAATTAATATCTCCTAAACCTGTACGGTTTAGGAGATGTTCGCCCTGCATGCAGCCGCTGACGTCAGCAGCACTTGCGTTCTGAAGGTCCAGCGGATCGTGCCGGAAATTCAGAGCTCCTTGCTGGAATGGAGGACTCCTTGATGGAAGGGGAGTGACATCATTGTGGCTCTGGCCACTTACAGAGCTGGAGCCGCGAACCCGGAAGAAATGCAGAGGGAACATGTCATCTCCCTCAGCGGTGACCGGGAGTCAGTGCGGACACTTCGTTCTAAGGTAAGTACTTCATAATGAGCTAGTATGCGGTGCCTTTGCCTTACAGGTTTTTATTTTTTTTCTCAGGGCATACAACCTAAGCCTAGGTTCACACTAAAGCCTCTCACACACGATCGGATTGTTGGCCAACAAAACCATGGAATTTTATCTGAGGGGCGTTGGCCCAAATTTGTCTTGCATAGACATGGCCACACAAATGTTGGCCAATAATTATGAACGTAGTGACGTCCCCCGTGGTTTTTCATCTCTTTAGCGCCACCCTTTGGGCTCCTTCTGATAATTTCGTGTTAGTAGAAGTTTGGTGAGTGTTGATTCGCACTTTTCATTTTGCGCTTTTCATTTTGCACTTTTCAGTTCGTTTCTGAGCGGCCGTTCATCAACCAGACATGTTGCGGAATCGGAGGAAATAACGTGTTATTTATTATTGGCCTTGAAGTTATTGCTTTGACATTATTTTTTTGGTTGAATAATGATTTGATTTGTTATATTTTTGGATGCATAGAATGCACTTTTTGGTTAAGTTCCATTGGCAGATAGCATGTCTAATTCTTTTTGTTTTCTTTTTTTAATGCAAAATAAAAAAATTGTGTAGAATAATACTTGGCTATGTGTTTTACTTCAAATGACAGTTTGGGAGTAGGCAGTTACATTCTAAAAAATACAATGTAAAATTAACAAGGGACACCAACATAGTTGTATCTTTGATCTTAAAAGTTATGGGTTATTAGTAATGTGGTAACTTGCCCAAAAAAAAAAAAAAAAAAAAAAAAAGCATAATAATATTATTCTTGATATCACTAGAAAAAAAAAAGCCTTTGAAAATTAGTTTGCAATAACTCCATCAGTATCACCAGCAAAGCAGCTTCATTATTAACCTATTAAAGAAGAAGAGAATTGTGCGCTGCATTTTCGAGATTTCATAATTGGCCACGTCACGAATGTTAATTCTCCATTATGAATGCTAGTTTACAAGACCGACCGCTTCTGGCTCGTCCTTGCTTCCGAGCATGCGTGTTTGTACTTTGGACCCTTTTGTCCGACGGACTTGTGTACACACGATCTGAAAATTTGAAAATCTGCTATCCAACATTTGTTGGCAGAAAATCCAACAACAATTGTCCGATGGAGCGTGCACACAGTCGGATTTACCGCCAACAGGCTCATATCCAACATTTCCCATCGGAAAGTCTGATCGTGTGTACGAGGCTTTAGGCTGGGTTCACACTTGTGTGATGCATGAACCCTGCAAATCCACTGCGAGTTCCTGCATCGCACCCGACTCACACAGCAGTTCACACTTCCATATGCGAACTGCTGAGGAGTGTCAATACAATGTTAATAAACACCCCCATGTCAGCTTGCATAGCGCACTGCGAACTGACAGTTCGGAAGTAAATCGGATCGTATGGGTGTTGACACCCATGCGATCCAATTCTGGTGCGGACCAAAAAAGGGTCCTGTGCGAGTTTGGTCCGAATGCGATATCAGCCATACTATCTGTATGGCTGAAATCGCATTGCACTGCCATCGCATGTGATTTGCAGTGCGGTGTGACTCATATGCAATCTTACAGAGCGCACTGGTGTGAACCGGCACTGATAGCGGGTTAGAAATTGTGTGTTCAGCTGAACTTGCACGATTTCATACCCGCATGTCAGTCCGACTTCGGGAGCGATTTCAGAGACATCTGTGCGGGTTTCTGCACAGATGTCTATACAAATTGCACCGCAAAGTCGGCAAAAGTATTACAGGAACTACTTCTGGGAATCGGTGCAGTGCGGCACCGATTCGGACAGTGCCATTTCTGGCAATAACCGCCGATTTGGCATGCGATTCAATATGTCAAATCGCACCAGTGTGAACCTATGCTAAAACCTTCTTCTAAACCAGTGTTTCTCAAACTATTTTGTCTTGCGGCGCACCAAAAAGCTCTAAAAATTTTTACGGCATACTTGAAAAGATTTAACAATTTTTAAAAAACCTGTAATGTGAGAATTATCTAGAAGCAGACCTAAAAGGTTAAAGGTACTGAGAGGCCCCATACCTTAAAATAGTACTGAATACTGGTGCAAACATGAGTTTACAGCCCTAAAACCGACACATAGTTTATAATTCATACTAAAGCTGTACGGGTTTACATATGAAAGTCTGAGTTTGCTCTGTTTTTCATCTGAGGTCCCGTCACTTCCTCCCACAATCCCGCCCCTCAGACCACCATGATTCATATTGGCTGCACATGATGTTTGCACGCAGCTCTGACCTGATACCGTGTGAAACTTCTACTAGTGATATTCTATCAATGTTATCTTAAAAATGATGACTTCACTTTAATTCCGAAATCATGGATTACAAAGTGAATGCATACATTGAAAGATATATATGTAGTGTCCACTGTATAGTAAATGCAAGCCCTACCTGAAATAACTCATTTTTGCAAAAGTATCCTTGTTATTTTCCACCTATTTTTATACTTTGTTGCATAGCTCCCAACTGTCCCTGATTTGGAGCAATGTCCCTCTGTCCCTCATTCCTCCTCATTTGTCCCTCATTTTGGTCTGATCTATATAGATGTATATAAAATGCATGTTTTATCTATCAAAAATTGTTTCCCAGTGCTAAACCTTTCATCTGATTTTTAAATTGTTGCATTTGTAAATTCCAAAAGCCAATATAAAGGAATAGTAGAGGTAAAAAAAAGCACTTGTGGGTTTAACCAATCTTGTTTTTTGTACGTCTCCTTTAAGGGGGCGTGGCCTATGCCTGCATAATTTTGCTGATAGGTGTCCCTTATTCCCATCTCAAAAGGTATGTTGTTGCATGTTAGCACTGATGATCTCCCACTGTGAAGCCTCCTCCTCCTCCAGCAACTACTGAAAGTGATTTCTCAGTGTGTTTCCTGTTGGCTGCAACAGCAAGAGACAAGCCTGTACAAAGTGGGTCAGCTGGCAGTGTTCATTGGTAGAGCATGTGACAGGGTGACAACACATGAGCACAGTTAGGAGACAGGGATGGGGTGTCGTCACCTACGATGTTTTAGTTGTGGGTGGAGCTTGGTGGGGTGATCCTACCTCTGGGTTTTTATATGTCTTGGATACTACTACAGTGAGATGTCTTTGTCATATATATATATATATATATATATATATATATATATATATATATATATATATATATATATATATATATATTTATTTTTTTTTTTTTTTTTTTTTTTCAAAATAACCTTGGCGTTTCTGTTTACCTTTTTTGGAAACCCCTCAAAATGACAAAGGGGTGTTCAACCTGTGGCCCTCCAGCTATTGCAGAACTACAAGTACCATGAGGCATTGCAAGGCTGACAGTTACAAACGTGACTCCCAAAGGCAGAGGCATGGTGGGACTTTAAGTTCTACAACAGCTGGAGGGCCACAGGTTGAGCACCAGGTGTTTTAATGTGCCCCATCTTCTACCAGGAGATAAAATGTCAGTTGTGGGTGGAATGACACTTTAAAAATGGAATGTGACATTAAAAAGAAGGACAATGTTCTTTGTGTTTGTAAACTGTTTTATTGCCCATAAATTCTGGCCAGTTGGCATTTTGAAAGGGAAATGAATTTATGTTCAAGCACTCAGTGACACTTTCCTTGTCATAGATGCATATGAGATACACTCACCCAACGTATTGGGACACCTGACTTTACACGCACATGAACTTTAATGGCATCCCAGTGCCATATTGAGTTGGCCCACCCTTTGCAGCTATAACAGCTTCAACTCTTCTGGGAAGGCTGTCCACAAGGTTTAGGAGTGTGTCTATGGGGATGTTTGAACATTCTTCCAGAATCGCATTTGTGAGGTCAGGCACTGATTTTGGACGAGAAGGCCTGGCAAGTGGTCTCCACAATTTAATCCCAAAGGTCTTCTATCGGGTTGAGGTCAGGACTCTATGTAGGCTAGTCAAGTTCCTCCACCCCAAACTCGCTCATCCATGTCTTTATGGACCTTGCTTTGTGCACTGGTGGGCAGTCATGTTGGAACAGGAAGGGGCCATCCCCAAACTGTTTCCACAAAGTTGGAAGCATAAAAATGTCCAAAATGTTTTGGCATGCTGACGCCTTGAGCCCGGGTTCACACCTATGTGAATTAGATGTGGCTTACACCGCATCTAATTCGCAGGACATTTTAAAATACATTCATATGAATGCATCTGGTTCACATATGTGCGTTGCATTCGCACTGCGCATTGCACAAAAAAGTGTGCATTTTCTGGGTATTGCGGTGCGAATTACGAGCCCCTTATCTTCTATGGGAATGCATCTGCTTCGCAGATGCATTGCGTTCTGAACATGGATTTTCTATTTCTCTTCACTACACCTCCCCCCTCTCCCTGCTCACTGATCCTGAGCTAAAACGCAGTGATTCCTTTGAACAGGAGATTTTTATCTCCCCAGTGAAACCTGAGCTTCAATTCGCACCGCACATGTGTGAAACCAGGCTAAAAGTTCCCTTCACTGGAACTAAAGAGCCAAGCCCAGCCCCTGAAGAACAACCCCACACCATAATCCCCCCTCCACCAAATGATTTGGATCAGTGCACAAAGCAAGTTCCATAAAGACATGGATGAGTGAGTTTGGGGTGGAGGAACTTGACTGACCTGTACAGAGTCCTGACCTCAACCTGATAGAACATATTTGGGATTAATTGGAGCGGAGAATGAAAGGCAGGCCCTCTCATCCAACATCAGTGCCTGACCTCACGAATGCGTTTCTGGAAGAATGGTCAAACATTCCCATAGAGACACTCCTAAACCTTGTGGACAGCCTTCCCAGAAGAGTTGAAGCTGTTATAGCTGCAAAGGGTGGGCCAACTCAATATTGAACCCTACGGACTAAGACTGGGATGCCATTAAAGTTCATGTGTGTATAAAGACAGGCGTCCCAATACTTTTGGTAATATAGTGTATCTACAGTATATTTTTCCTTTTTTTTCTTAGGGGGAGAACTGGCAGTGACATAATGATTCAGACAGAGCACAGCAGCCATGCAGTGGTACCATCCTTCAGAGGGCCAGCAGCTGGTGCTTTCTGCAAGCTGTTCCCCAGTGAGAGGTATGAAGAAGATGTGTCGGACTGCACTTGGATGGCAAGGAGAGGAGAGCAGGACATCTCCAAAGGAAAGGCAGAAGTGGGAGAGCAATGACGTGATGGTAGAAGGAGCAGGGTGACGTCACCCTGTACAGCTGGCATCCGCTGCCATCTGGAGCTGTTTGAACAAACAACACTATGACCACACCCATATCCAGCAGTCTGAGCCATACTGTGTGCAAGCTCTTTGTGCTGCAACCCTTCCAATACAGTCTTGTGGAAATTCCCTCATCTCAATTCCTTAGACTGGGGAGCGTGCCCAAGAGTTGGGCGGACTCAATGTCTGCCAGCGACCCGCAATCGCCTAGTACAGAGGCAGAATGGGGATCTGCCAGTGTAAACAAGGCGGATCCCCGTTCTGCCTAATGACATGTCAGAGATCTTCTGTTCCCAGTGATCGGGAGCAGTGATCTCTGTCATGTCCCAGTGAGCCCATCCCCCCCTACAGTTAGAACACACCAAGGGAACACACTTAACCCCTTGACCGCCCTCTAGTTTTAACCCCTTTCCTGCCTGCATTTTTATAGCACTGATCAATGTAATAATGTCGCTGGTCCCCAAAATGTGTCATTTGGGGTCAGATTTGTCCGCCGCAATGTCGCAGTCCCGCAGTCCCATTACTAGTAAAAACAATAAAAAATAATTAAAAGCCTCTTAATCTATTCAATAGTTTGTAGACGAGATAACTTTTGTGCAAACCAATCAATATACGCCTATTGCGATTTTTTTTTTTTTTTTTTTTTTTACCAAAAATATGTAGAAGAATATATATTGGTCTAAACTGATGAATAAATGTTTATTTATTTATTTTTTTTGGATATGTATTATAGCAAAAAGTAACTTTATTTTTTTAATTTTTTTTTTTTCAAAATTGTCGCTCTTTGTTTATAGCGCAAAAATAAAAACCACAGAGGTGATCAAATACCACCAAAAGAAAGCTCTATTTGTGGTAAAAAAAAAGGACATCAATTTTTTTTGGGCACAACGTCGCATGACTGCGCAATAGTCAGTTAAAGCGTTACAATGCCGTATCGCAAAAAATGGCTTGGTTATTAAGGGGGCAAATCCTTACGGTCCTTAAGTAGTTAATAGGCTTCAAAAAAGGGTGGGCTCGGGGTGCAGAGCATTGCACTCCAAGCACACTCACTTGTGTGACAATAGCGAATAAATATTCTCTATTGTCACACTGATTCTCCTCCTGGCCAATCAGGAAGGGGGTTGTTAGACTCGTCACCCAGGTTGGCTAAAAGGACAAGCGTTCCCTTTTGGACGCCTAGGAGGAGGAGGGAGGAGACACACGGCGGAAGCTGCCGTGATGCAGAGGAGGAGGAGACGTGATGGAAGCCGCTGCCCGCCCACAACCTGAATGGGGTAAGTGTGCAGCTAGATGACCTACCGATCGACCCCGTGGGGGGGATGTGCGGGTGACCACGGGGGGGGGGGATTGCCGGCTGACCAGGGGGGGTGGTTGCTTGCCGCACCCCCCCCCCCCCCCCCAGAAAAAAACACCAGCCGCCACTAAAAGACAATGTCTCCTTCTCCATATTGCTGTAGTCCAGCACCTGACTACATGTATTCATATTTTTCTTTTTTTTTATATATAGATGATGCTGTCGTACATCTGCAATTCATCTGCTTTGCCAGCATAGTCGTTCTCCTCCCAAGCACTCAGTAACCACCTGATTTGTTCTTGTTAATACTCTATTTGTATTTTTTCATTATAGTCAGGGCACTGCAGGGGAAAAACCTTTGACCATAGGCTGCCTGACCTTTCACATTGCAGGGGAATGAGCAGGCAGCAGCAAACATGCAGTGTGGAATCCTACAGATCTAGGCTGTCCATTCTTCTCCAAAACAGGACCATCCCCAAAAAAATATCAGGAAAGTCTAAAAGGAGAGGTAGAGGTTGTGCCACATGGAGGAAGTTGGTGGTGAGCATTACCACACCTCCCAGGCATAGGACACACCCCCTGCCATGCCTCCTTAACGGAGAAATATACAAAAATAAAAAATAAAAAACGGTTAGTTAAACCCACAAGTGCTTTTTTTATACCACTACTATTCATTTATATTGGCTTTTAAAATGTACAAATGCAGCAATTTAGAAATAGGATGAAAGGTTTAGCACTGGGAAACACTTTTTGAAAGTTAAAAAGTGCATTTTATATACAACTATAGAAATCAGACCAAAATGAGGGACAAATGAGGAGGAAAGAGGGACAGAGGGACTTTGTTCCAAATCAGGGACAATCCCTCAAAATCAGGGACAGTTGGGAGCTATGCATTACAGCTGTGACCTTCTCCTCCTACTATTCCTCCTCCTACACCTCCAGCTCCTTATTCCTTCTGTGTTTGTAGCCTGAGGACAGACTCTGGTGGAGAGCTCGGTTTTTTCTCACCCTGCCAGTGGCTCTATATATATCTCTGCCCCGTTTGGCCCCTTTTGAAGAGATGACTAAAATGGTGAGCTGCGATCAGACAGCGAATAGTGACTCCATCTTTCTTGTGCTCCTCTTAGAACACACACTGCCTGGCCTAATAGATGAGATCACTCACAAAAAACATTTGCTGAAACTCATTTTTATTGTAAAGTTCCCGACCTGTGTGTTCCCACATTTAAGCCTTGTTCACATCTATGCATTATCACCATCCTGCATTTTTTTTTTTGGGGGGGGGGGGGTTTAACCACTTGTCTACTGGACACTTTCACCCCCTTCCTGCCCAGGCCAATCTTCAGCTTTCAGCGCTGTTGCACTTTGGATGACAATTGCGCAGTCATGTAACACTGTACCCAAACTAAATTTTAATCATTTTTTGATAAAAGACAGATGGAGCTTTCTTTTGGTGGTATTTAACCACCACTGTTTTTTTATTTTTTTTTCTAAACAAATGAAGAAAGGCAGAACATTTTGGAAAAAAAAAAGTTTTCTTTGTTTCTTTTATAAAGTTTAGCAAATATGTAATATTTCTTTGTTGATGGGCACTGATAAGCTGTACTCATGGGCACTGATATGCTGCACCGATGGACACTGGTACTGATGGGGCTGCACTTATAATCAGGGCACTAATGATCAGTGCCCTGATTATCAGTGTAAAGACCCTCTGTCACAAAAAAAACAGTTATCGGCTTTCCTCCTCACACAGTGACAGTGCTGAGGAAAAGAAATGCCGATAACTGGCATTTGTTTACATGGGATCAGCTGTGATTGGACACACCTGATCACATGGTAACGAGCGAATGTCATTGGCTCTTTACCCTGAGTGCTGAGGGATACCTCACCACTAATCGATATGCTGCACACCCCAGGCACAAGCGGCGTGACCGGGAGGACGCCATATGATTGACGGCCGGGGGAAACTGGTCATTTAAGTGCGTCTTCATGTATTGTGTATCTTTGGTTTTAGCCAATGAGAATGCTTTTCCTGTAGTGACATCATGAGGGAATGTGCTTCCTGGTTTTCTGTGTCTGGATTTGAGAAAGCATGGCTCATTTACACTTGCGTTTGCAGCTGCCATAGCAACTATTGCGGTGTTCGCTGTGGCCAAGCACATGGCCGGTATCATGGCAGGTAAAATGTGGCTGAGCATAAGACAGGTGTCCAGGAAAAGAGCTTGTAATCATGGGAAGACAAGCTGCCATGTGTTCACCTACAAGTTCAAAATACATACAAAAAAAATGAAAATGCACAATGCATGCATTTTTATGCACTTCCACATACCTAAATGAGCCAGGAAACCCATATAAATGCATCTTTAGCACTGTCCGCAAGGATCCGCAAGGATCGCTGATTGTTACTGGTTCTCCTCCAAACAGCACAGAGGCCACCTGCCACCCAAGCACTTCAGCTCCAATAAACAGTCTGGTGGTTGCTATTATTTTAGATATTTTGCTGGTAAAACTTGGAACAGGTTGGGGATTGGGGCATGGGATACTCCAAAATGCTCAACCAGAAATAATGATCCGAGGACAGTCTTCCAAACAGAAACAGTAGTGGCTAATAGTGAACAGTCCTAAACCCCACAGCTGAAGACCATGGGGCAAGTTTTTGGGTACCTGGTTACCCTGCGCCATTGTGCAGCTATTGGTTCTTAGTGCAGCATCTAACACACGGTGTCAGGGATCAATTTAAGGTCACTACTCACACGTGCCCAGGACAGTTGCCTCCTCCAAGTTTCCTCCAGACCCAAACCAGTGAGCGAGATTGGGCCTCTCAGGACCAGATCCCTTGTGGTGTGGTTCTGCATTGCTCTCCAGTGTCTCAGACTATTTATTTATACTCCAGCCCCCTACTGGACACTTCCCCTCCAGGGGCAGGATGTACCACTGGCTGAGAGGTAGCCCAATATGTGTTCAAGAAAGAATGCCTTGCTGTAGAGCTGCACGATTCTGGCCAAAATGAGAATCACAATTTTTTTGCTTAGAATAAAAAGATCACGATTCTCGCAACGTAAAATCTTTCACATTATACAAAAAAAAAAAACTTGGGCTAACTTTACTGGTTAGGTTTTCTTTTTTTAATTCATTAAAGTAATTTTTTTTTTTTTTTAATTGCATTTGAAAGGCCACTGCGCAAATACATTATGACATAAAATATTGCAACAACCACCATTTTATTCTCTAGGGTCTCTAAAAAAATATATATATATATATATATATATATATATATATATATATATATATATATTATAATATAATGTTTGGGGGTTCTAAGTAATTTTCTAGCAAAAAAAATTATTTTAACTTGAAACCAACAAATGTCAGAAAAAGGTTTAGAGCCGGTTCACACTGAGGCAGCAGGACTTGCAGTGCGACTGCCTCAGGCGACCTGCACGCGACATCAGCGGCGACTTGCAAAACGACTTCTGTATACAACCCCTGGCAAAAATTACCAGTCCCTGAGGATGTTCCTTCAGTTGTTTATTGTTGTAGAAAAAAAGCAGATCACAGACATGGCCAAAAACTGAAGGCATTTCAAATGGCAACTTTCTGGCTTTAAGAAACACTAAAAGAAATCAAGAAAAATAATTGTGGTGGCCAGTAACAGTTAGATTTATAGAACAAGCACAGGGAATAAATTATGGAATCACTCAATTCTGAGGAAAAAATTATGGAATCACCCTGTAAATTTTCATTACAAACACTAACACCTGCATCAGATTAAATCTGCTTGTTAGTATGTAGGTAAAAAGGAGAGATCACACCTTGGAGAGCTGTTGCAACAAGTGGACTGACATGAAGCATGGCTCCAACACCAGAGATGTCAATTGAAAAAAGGAGAGGATTATCAAACTCCTTAAAGAGGGTAAATCATCACGCAGTGTTGCACAAGATGTTGGTTGTTCACAGTCGGCTGTGTCTAAAACATGGACCAAATACAAACAACATGGGAAGGTGGTTAAAGGCAAGCATACTGGTAGACCAAGGAAGGCATCAAAGCGTCAAGACAGAAAACTTAAAGCAATATGCCTTGAAAACGCACAACAAAACAAATGAGAAACAAATGGGAAGAAACTGGAGTCAACATCTGTGACCGAACTGTAAGAAACCACCTAAAGGAAATGGGATTTACATACAGAAAAGCTAAAAGAAAGCATCTCTTATGCCGCGTACACACGGTCGGACTTTTCGTCTACAAAAGTCCAACGGACGCCGACGGACTAAAGCTGGCTGGTAATCCGATCGTGTGTGGGCTTCTCCGGACTTTCAGCAGACTTTTTCAGCCTCAAATCCGACGGACTTTAGATTTGAAACATGCTTCAAATCTTTACGTCGTAACTACGACGGACCCCGAAATCCGCTCGTCTGTGTGCTAGTCCGACGGACAAAAACCCATGCTAGGGCAGCTATTGGCTACTGGCTATGAACTTCCTTATTTTAGTCCGGTCGTACGTCATCACGCACGAATCCGTTGGACTTTGGTGTGGTCGTGTGTAGGCAAGTCCGTTCGTTAGAAAGTCTGCTGCAAGTCCGCCGAAAGTCCGCCGGAAGTCTGTCGGACAGGCTGTCGGACTTTTGTAGACGAAAAGTCCGACCGTGTGTACGCGGCATTACACCTAAACACAAAAAAACAAGGTTACAATGGGCTAAGGAAAGGCAATCGTGGACTGTGGATGATTGGATTTCTGTCTTGACGAGTTTGATAATCCTCTCCTTTTTTTCAATTGACATCTCTGGTGTTGGAGCCATGCTTCATGTCAGTCCACTTGTTGCAACAGCTCTCCAAGGTGTGATCACTCCTTTTTTACCTACATACTAACAAGCAGATTTATTCTGATGCAGGTGTTAGTGTTTGTAATGAAAATTTACAGGGTAATTCCATAAATTTTTCCTCAGAATTGAGTGATTCCATAATTTATTCCCTGTGCTTGTTCTATAAATCTAACTGTTACTGGCCACCACAATTATTTTTCTTGATTTCTTTTAGTGTTTCTTAAAGCCAGAAAGTTGCCATTTGAAATGCCTTTAGTTTTTGGCCATGTCTGTGATCTGCTTTTTTTCTACAACAATAAACAACTGAAGGAACATCCTCAGGGACTGGTGATTCCATAATTTTTTGCCAGGGGTTGTAGAAGTCAATGCAAGTCGCCTGTAGTCGCCCCCAAAGTAGTTCAGGAACCTTTTTCTAAGTCGGAGCAACTTGAGTCGCTCCTATTAGAACGGTTCCATTGTACAGAACGGGACGCAACTTGTCAGGGGGCTAAGTCGCCTGACAAGTCGCTCCTGTGTGAACCGGCTCTTAGTGTTTAAGTGGTTAAAGTTTCCTCATTTACACACAGTCTATTCCTTTGACAAATTGTTAAAATGTTTATACTTAAGTTCCACTGCTAAAGAATGTTGTGATTCTTGGCAGACTGCCCGGTTTTTATCTTCCTTTCTTTTGACGGCTGTGGCTTTAGAAGAGCAGAGAGAATTCTTTGCATAGAAAGAATCGCGAAACACTTTTGTCAAGATCGCAACGGGAAAAAATTGCGATAACGATTCTTGGCGATTAATCGTGCAGCTCTACCCTACTGTAGGGATCATGTCAGAAAAGACCTTCAGTGCAGGAGGATTTATGATTGACAAGCTGACTTTTATTACAATAATTAGACCTGGATCACAGAGGACTACCAAACATCCAGTGTGGATGCTACTGGTAAAATTAATACATTTATTTTATATGTTTAACTAAGAAAAGGACAAAATCTTTTCTTTTCTCTCTCTTATTCTTGATACTGCTGCTCCTAAAGCCAATATTTCTGACTCCTGGCACCTCTCTTCCTTTGTCTACTTTTGTTTTAGTATTTGCCGATACCAATTACCGATACCTACCGCAACTGTTTTGTTTACACTTCAGCTCTCAGCAATGGTACAGAGCATTTAAAAGCTAGCTGCTGCCATAACCCCGGTATTTAACGTCAAAGTAATGACATACATTTACAGTTAGGTGGTCAGCAAGTGGTTTGTAAAGGTAACTTTTTCTTTTTTTATTTAGCAAAAAAGAAAAGATGTTTATACTTACCTCCTCTGTGCAATATCATTAAACCCTTACCTCCTCTTCTGGAGTCTTCCACCGATGCTGTCTGTGCCTTCAACCTACAACAGTCCCCATAGCAAGTAAGTGTGCTATGGGGGCACCTGTTCAGGAGCGCTCCCAAGTTGGATTGTGGGTTTGTCCATAGACACACATACAGCGCAGCTCGGCCACTGCCCCTACTTCAAAGTGATTGCTCAACAAAATAAATCATGGAGACAGAGAATGCATTAGGATAGAAAACAAACTTTTGAGTTTAGAACCACTTATGAAATATGAATGGGCCCATAGCCTTGACATAAATTCTGACAACAGGATTTAATAATAAAAAAAAGACAAAACTGTTTAATGAATTAGCTCTGAAGACTAGTAGTTGTCATATGTTTACTTCCCGCATTTGCCTCAGCACCATCTTTCATGCCTCAGAATTCTTATCTGATGACACTTAGTAACAGTTTACAGTAGAATACAATATATTGCAAAGTAAATGCTCGGCGTGTTATTTAAGTCATGTGACAGTATATAAACTGTACTTTAAAACTTAACCCTTAAAACAAGGTGTTGGTTGGTTGCACAGTCAGCAGACGTTGAGCAATATACTCAAGATAGCCTGACATTGAGGTCCACTCTGGAACTTTGCCAAATATGGAGATAGTGCAATTGTTTTTTTTTTTATCTTCAATGTCCCGTGCGGCGTTGTCTATAGATTTCCTCTCAACTAAAACTCTCTTTGCCAAATATAGAGCTAGCACCAATGTATTTTATCCTCAGTGTCACGTGCAGAGTTGTCTTTTAGGTAGATAGACTTCCTCTCAACTTAACTCCAGACTCGAACTCCAGGTTTACATTCACTTTTAATATTTTGGACCAAGCTAGCTCAAATTAACTATTAGTTTTACTAACTGATGCGGCTGTTGCCATCGCCATATAAACTGTATTTAGCATTAAGATTAGACGGCTCCTCAGTCCCCCCCATCCGGTGGTAGAGAAGAGACCTACTAATGGGGCATGTTGCCCAAGGTGTAAAGTTAATGCTCTGCCTCCTGCATGATAGGGAAATTACTCACAGCTCATCCCAGGTACGTACCCAACAGTGGGCAAATCCCGCAAACACTGACGTGTAGCAAACCATGCGGAGTTCTGGGAGGCTACCGGGTTTTGGATGTTATATATACATCACTTCTCAGGATTGCAGACAGTCTGACAACAGCACCTGACACAGGAGCCAATCCAAAGCACAGCACAGCAGTCAGATTCCAGGTCTCTGGGCAAGTTCTAGAAAACAGCCTTGGTCTCTTTAGTGGCGGTCTTCAAGTGCATGAGGTGGGTTTATCCTGGAGATTACACCAATTTGTGGATGAGGCCTACTCACCCTGCACACGGTTGTACCTTTTGCACGTGAAGCACGCTCATCAATGCCTAGGACCAGGCAGAGACTGCAATCATGTCAACAATCTAACATGAAGGCTATTCCCTGACTTACAGATGAGCCATCACACTGTGTGTAGTAAAAGTGCACAATTCATCTGAAATCTGGGTCATTACCCGCTGTATCCTTAGTATATGTTTCATCAGGAGGGACGTGCTGAGCCTATGCCCATTCTACCAGTCCAGTGTACCTTTCAGTAACTCCCAGTCCTTCCGAGCACCTAGCACGGACCTTATGCGTGCTTATCAACTCCTACCTTCCCATACCTCATGACCAGGCCAGAGCTCTCCATAACGCAGGTTCAGTTGTGGTTGCTATTGGAGACCGACTACTATGGAGGGATCTCCTCGCTTCCGGAGGACCTGTTTCTTTACTAGGTACCACGCCTAACTGGTAAGGGCTGCTTGGTGTCTTAAACTTGTTCTTGGTTACACTTAGCAACTATACTCCTACTCCTTGTCTTGCTGAGCTAACCCCTTTGATACCCCTTTGTGCTTTACAGACAATGGTTCTGATGGTTTGAATAACTTTAGACCAGGCTCAAAATGAATAATGTAACTTTACTGAACAAGTTGCAGCATAACAGTTAAATATGAACAAAGTCCTTGTCCCTAATCGAACTACAGTTGTGTGGCTGCCCAGGCATACCTCCATGATCTGATAGTCCATTTTGTTATTTTCCATGGCTTGGATGTTTTTTGAAAATCCCAGTGCCTTCAACGGACTGCAAGACAAAGCAGTCCCAGTATCACAAGCCGCTAGCTGGAACAGAGCTGGCAAAGGAGCCCCTGGACTTTAGCCTTCCTCCTTTTTAGAGCACAAGTGGGCTGGTTGGGGCCAAAAAAGCCCGGTAACTAAACTTACATCACTTAACCCTTTCCCCCAGCCTGGGCCAGTCACTATCTCACTAAAGCCAACATATTACAACCTGCCTAAACGCTGTAGAAGCCAGTAGGATTACTGTTGCCTTTTCTTCAAGATAGATGATTCAGCCCCCACCCTACCATTACTGAGTTCCTCGGCCTCTGGTGTTTCTGTTATGAGTGTAGCATTACCCCCAAAGGAGCCACTGGAATTCGCCCAGGTTCTCTTCCCAGTAGATTGCCCCGCAACCAGGCACACGCGCACAGTCACTCTTTTCCTCGAAAACCAGTCTAGGGGTGTTCTTTTTGCTTTTTTTTTATTTTGGGAGTAACTGGGTCAGGGTTGAAGGAATTAAGTGAGATACTCCAAAAAGGGAACTATGTACAGGTGGAAGAAAGTAAACTCTTTCTGAAAAGCTGAAGCAGAAGTCCTAGCAAACTGTGGACTTGGCTTGCAGTAGAAGTAGTTAAAAGTAGACTTCTTTCTTTAGAGCACCAAGAGCAAAGTCCCTTCACAAAGAACTAGATAGACTGAGCTCTTCAGGACACCAGCCCATGTCCCAGCCCATGTACACAGCTAACTCTCTAGCACAAGAGGGGTGGCAGCAGCCCAAAAGTCTCTTAAGATCTCTCACAGCAACCTGTACTCACAAATGTCCAGGGGAAGTTGGTCGCTTCCTTCCAACATGCATGCAACACCTTTGCCCTGTGATACCAGACTAGGTCTTCAGAAGATGGCCCCTCAGCTTTCTGTAGCTTCAACATCCAGGCTCTCAAGCCGCCCATCTGAGGCCTCATGAACAGCAGGCACATGGCAGCACTGCCCTGTAGGGCAGCACGCCTTCCAGGCTGGATCTTGCCTCTGCAGGTAAAAACCCTGCCACTCTCTGTCTCAGAGTATTTATACAGACTCCCAGCAGCCTTCAGGGCTATCCTCCCTGGGATTGGCCGGGGCTGTATAAGTATTCATGCTACTATTTGCATGGTTTTCCACCTATGTTTGAGAGAGTTCTCCAGTTCTCTGGAATGGAAACAGTCAAAACCAGCAATAAAATATGTAGAATTGATGCGCTCTCATATATGATTACTCCGCAGAGAATATTGTGCAAAATGTGCAAATAATAAACCCAATTATTAAAATATGTGCAAAAAATTGATAAGATTCGAAAAGAGTGTTGAATTAAATAGTCATGGTACTAGTGAATGCGAAGAGAGTGTTGAATTAAATAGTCATGGTACTAGTGAATGCATGCACACATCCCCCCGTGCTAGCTGGGGTTAAAACACATCCACTAAATCACTCTGATAAAATATGGCACATATATAGATATAATGTGAGTTGCCAACCTTTTAGGATGGAGATGAGTTAATCCGGAGTATAAATAAAATTGTCCCAGCAGTTCATTAGTTACTAAGCTGAATTAATTAATTAATTAAATTGTAGTGTTAGATGGTTGATCATGACTGTTCTAGCGTCCCACTTCAGCCATATTCAAGTTGGTAATCAAGTTCTCAATATCAGCGATTATATAGAAAATAAGCAGAAAAAAATAATTGCGTGGTGAACTTATTAAAAGGACACAAGCAAACTGCTCAGAGATACACTCACGTGCGCCCAGTTAGGTACAAGCATATAAGTATGCAGATCGCAGTCAGCCGCTGTGGACGAGACTTCTCTCAAAAGCCGCTGCCGTTCAACTCCAAGTGTCAAACTGCAGTGAGCGTCCTAGGCTCCTCCCACGCGTTGCATCACTGTCACGTGACTTTCTCAAGGCTAGGTTTTAGGTCAGGTTTCCATAGCAACAGCAGTGTCAGTGGAAGTTGCCGCCCCTTCCCAGAAGGCATTGCAAACAGGAAATGATGCGATGGGCCACGGCCAGGGAGGAGGAAGTGAAAAATGAATAAAGCAGATATACAGTAGGTGCTGAGAAAAAAAATAAAAAAATATCCAATTTGTTTACAGTGCACAGTTTAGTGAGGGATGCTAAAGAGTTGTAAAAGTGGGTGGAACTCCACTTTAAGGATCTTACACTATGAGGAGTTCTTTCTTCACATATTGCATGTCTGCATACCCTTTTTCTGGAGTGCTGGAGGCTTAGTAGGCTTAGTAGGAGGCAAGTTACACCAGTAGGAGTATCCAGTGGACAGGTCCCCCTCAAGAGACCTAAAAGCACAGCAGACTCCTTTTTTACAATAAGGTAGAGGAGTCCAACTTATCTGGTGAATGCCGAACCATATAGTCCCATAAGAGGTGGATGCACAGTCACCGTTGGAGCATGGAGCACAAGAGTACTAGACTTTGTTCACATACCTTATCTTACATGTCACTTAATTTAACTTATATATTTGTCTTCACTAGTAACTATTTATTTATTTAATTCATTTAATTTTCCAACAAAATTGGTCGAATAAGTCCTATATTCACTGGAGTAATCACATTTATATGTTTATTGATTAATGTTTTTATTTTTAATTAATATATAGCACTAATTGCTTTTCAGGTATGTTATCAGTCCAGATATAGACACAGGAGTAATCTCACATAGTTAATTAGTTATATCCAAGGTGTGGCGAGGCAAGCGCAGTTTAGATATTTTTTCTAAACACAATATAATACCACATTTTTTTTGTAAAATATGAAAGATGATGTTATGCTGAATAAATTGATACCTAAAATTTCACGCTTTCAAATTGCGTCCGCCTGTGGAATGGTGACAAACTACTTATAAATTCTCAATAGGTGACACTTTAAACACCTTTACAGGCTGCTAGTTTAGAGATACACAGGGGGTCTGGTACTAGAATCATTACTCTCGTTTTGTGTGGTGCGATCACCATTTACATACGTGTGCAGGAGTAAAGTATGCATTCGCATGTGTGAGTAAGCTTGGGGTGACAGGGGCACTTTAATTTTTTTTCTTTATTATTATTTATTTTACTAGAAACTTTTTTTTTCACTGTCTAATTTTTTTTTTTTTTGTATTAACTTGTCAGGGCTGGGCTCAGCCCTTCCTTCTCTGAGCTGGCCGCTCAGCTGTCGGCTAATTGCCAGCTCCCATCTCTCTCCACAGTTACTCCCCTGTGTATGATCCTGCTCGTCAGTCCTGTCTACCTAAGCCGTCCAGTCCAGAGGTTCTCTGCCTTCGCCTTGGTCACTTCACAGAAACTCCTGCGTTCCTGTTTAAAGGCTGGCTTTGCTGACATCCCTTCTGTTCTCCAGATCCTGCTTGCTGTTCCACTACTTTGATCCCTGACTTCTGGCTTGGTAGACTATCCGTTCCGGTTACTGAACTTTGGCTATTTTTTTACTACGTTTGTCCTTTTTACTTTTTTTATTAAACAAGTGTGATTTAACTGTACTTCTGTCTCAGTCTGATTTCATGGTTTCTGACATAACTTTATTGCTATCGCAGGGGATGAACAACATCCCTTGTGACAGCATGGGCCGTGACAGGTCCTCTTTATGGAGAGATCCGGGGTCTATTAGACCCCCCATCTCTCCTCCGGCTGGCCAATGCAGCTGATCAGACACAGATCTGTCTGATCGGCTGCTTCCCTGGCCAGTAACAGTCGGCAAGTGGTTAGATCTTTACAAACAAGACACATTGTTTGGTCTATGCCACCAATGTGGGAAATAACTGAAGTCCACTTAAATTTTAGCAAAAAGTAAATCCTCAAAACCTGTACGAAGAGCCGCAGGCTTCAACATTTTTCTTCCACCTTCATTTACTGAGGATGTCCTTTAGCCGTTCATATGTACAAGCTCTAGCCACATTTAAAGCTACACATTATAGCTTCAGCCCCATACTAAGGAATCTGGAATTCCAATAATTTGCGTGCTGCAGAATTTGTATACAAAGAACCTGCCACAAGCGTGTTCTACCAGGAAACAGTAAGACTGGACGACTTTCATCAGATCATGCTGTCTTTTTCACGTGAAATGCTTTGAATTATAACAATGACGAATATCAGAGAGTAGTGTCATACTGTAGCAAGGCCGGCTGATTGACACATGTATGTATATTTGTCATTAGCGTTGAGCCGCAAGTACTTGGGTTTAGTTTGGTTCTGGGTGGGTTCGCTAAACATACCCAAAGTTCATGTGAGATATTTGAGCCCCACTGAATTCAATAGGAGCAGAAACTTAGAAATCAGTATTGGCCATTTTCTAGGCTAAAAAGCAGGAGGTTGTCAAACGGTATTGGGGGCTGGGCATAGCCCTGGGAAATATTTTTTAATTCTATTGGGGGGGGTAGCAAAGATAATAACGCATAAATTGAAACAATAAAAAAAAACACGATTCCTTATACTAACATTTCTGGGGATACCTTTTAACAGATTTGTGAAATGGCGTATGATTTATAAAACCTACTACAGCAAAATAGACATTGCCAAAGGAAAAAAAATGCAGTTTAACCACTTTTATCCCCTTCCTGCCCAGGCCAATTTTCAGCTTTCAGCTGTAACACTTTGAGTGACAATTGCACGGTCATGCAACACTGTACCCAAATGAAATTTGTATAATTCTTTTCACACAAATAGAGCTTTCTTTTCGTGGTTTTTATTTTTTGCTAAAAAATTGAAAAAAGACAGAGAGAAAAAAAAGTCTTAGTTCCTGTAAGAACATTTTGTAAATAAGTAATTTTTCTCCTTCATTGATGTGCTCTGATGAGGCTGCACTGATAAGGAGGCACTAATATGCAGCACTAATAGGTGGCACTGATATGCAGCACTGATGAGCACTGAGAGGCGGCACTGATGGGCACTAAAGGCAGCACTTATGCCTAATGATAGACGGCAATGATAGGCAGCACTGATGGGCACTGAAAGGCAGCACTGACTTGCACTACTGATGAGCACAGTTTGGCCCCACCGATGGGCACAAATTGGCCTTACTGATGGGCCCTACAGTACATACAACAGTTAGAACATCTCCTCTCCACATCTTCATAAGATAGTAGGGAGTGTTTCTGTAGTTCACCATAGGCGTGAGCAGTGGGTGTGCCAGATGTGATTGGGCACACCCTAATCACTACGTGCAGTTTTGACTCCCCTATTGCCCGGGCTGCCCCCGATGTTGGTGCCCCCACCCTGCAGTGCTGCTGGCTTCCCTCCTCCTCTCCCCCCAACTGCAGCGGGGGATGTTTTCAGGATGGAGTGGGGGAAAAAGCTAGTAAATATGTCATGTAACAGCGCCTTTCTTTTCTAAAGGAACACAGTCAACACACTCACTCTCTGTGCTCATTCACAACTGAAGCCTAGTAAACTGTTTACTAGGCTTCAGTTTGTAAATGAACAGAAAGCCGCTCAGCACAGAGCACCTACCATTCGTTCAATGTCCCATGAAGCTTGGGGTGCAGAAGAGATAGCTGGAAACAATACTAACTGATAACGATGCAGCAGAGGCACAGATCGCAAGAAGTTAGAAGTTCATGTGATTTCTGGCAAGATCCCTTTTTTTTTTTTGCACTTATCAAACAGATATAAAATAACACTTTCAATTATATACAGTCAGGTCCATAAATATTGGGACTTCGACACAATTCTAATCTTTTTGGCTCTATACATCACCACAATGGATTTGAAATGAAACAAACAAGATGTGCTTTAACTGCAGACTTTCAGCTTTAAATTGAGGGTATTTACATCCAAATCAGGTGAACGGTGTAGGAATTACAACAGTTTGTATATGTGCCTCCCACTTTTTAAGGGACCAAAAGTAATGGGACAGATTAACAATCATCCATCAAACTTTCACTTTTTAATACTTGGTTGCAAATTTTTTGCAATCAATTACAGCCTGAAGTCTGGAACACATAGACATCACCAGACGCTGGGTTTCATCCCTGGTGATGCTCTGCCAGGCCTCTACTGCAACTGTCTTCAGTTCCTGCTTGTTCTTGGGGCTTTTTCCCTTCAGTTTTGTCTTCAGCAAGTGAAATGCATGCTCAATCGGATTCAGGTCAGGTGATTGACTTGGCCATTGCATAACATTCCACTTCTTTCCCTTAAAAAACTCTTTGGTTGCTTTCGCAGTATGCTTCGGGTCATTGTCCATCTGCACTGTGAAGTGCCGTCCAATGAGTTCTGAAGCATTTTGCTGAATATGAGCAGATAATATTGCCCGAAACACTTCAGAATTCATCCTGCTGCAGCAGTCATATCATCAATAAATACAAGAGAACCAGTTCCATTGGCAGCCATACATGCCCACGCCATGACACTACCACCACCATGCTTCACTGATGAGGTGGTATGCTTTGGATCATGAGCAGTTCCTTTCCTTCTCCATACTCTTCTCTTCCCATCACTCTGGTACAAGTTGATCTTGGTCTCATCTGTCCATAGGATGTTGTTCCAGAACTGTGAAGGCTTTTTTAGATGTTGTTTGGCAAACTCTAATCTGGCCTTCCTGTTTTTGAGGCTCACCAATGGTTTACATCTTGTGGTGAACCCTCTGTATTCACTCTGGTGACGTCTTCTCTTGATTGTTGACTTAGACACACATACACCTACCTCCTGGAGAGTGTTCTTGATCTGGCCAACTGTTGTGAAGGGCGCTTTCTTCACCAGGGAAAGAATTCTTCGGTCATCCACCACAGTTGTTTTCCGTGGTCTTCCGGGTCTTTTGGTGTTGCTGAGCTCACCGGTGCGTTCTTTCTTTTTAAGGATGTTCCAAACAGTTGATTTGGCCACACCTAATGTTTTTGCCATCTCTCTGATGGGTTTGTTTTGTTATTTCAGCCTAATGATGGCTTGCTTCACTGATAGTGACAGCTCTTTGGATCTCATATTGAGAGTTGGCAGCAACAGATTCCAAATGCAAATAGCACACTTAAAACGAACTCTGGAACTTTTATCTGCTTCTTGTAAATGGGATAATGAGGGAATAACACACAGCTGGCCATGGAACAGCTGAGCAGCCAATTGTCCCATTACTTTTGGTCCCTTAAAAAGTGGGAGGCACATATACAAACTGTTGTAATTCCTACACCTGATTTGGATGTAAATACCCTCAAATTAAAGCTGAAAGTCTGCAGTTAAAGCACATCTTGTTTGTTTCATTTCAAATCCATTGTGGTGGTGTATAGAGCCAAAAAGATTAGAATTGTGTCGATGTCCCGATATTTATGGACCTGACTGTATTTAACAGACCACAATGTAGCAAATAAGAAAGGTTCATTGTTAGGGTTTATATACACTTTACCTCCTGTGACTCCACACTGGTTAGATGCAAAAATTCTAAGTTGTACATATTTATAACACCAATTGCATAAAATTCCCATCATTGTACAATTGCTAGATACTGAACCTGAGACCACCTTAAAGAATTTTGTTTTTTTACGGAATTTACAGAAAGTAGCTGATGTACATAGATTACACCCCATGGTCACAAGACAATTGCCTTTCCTTTTAAATGTTGATTCTGGCTGCATCTTACAAACGGAATGTAGCAAAAACAATGTCTATTTTGAGCTGTGATGCTAGAATAACAAACATCAAAAATAGTAATATTGGTTATGTCTCAAATATTCCTGTAATGTTATGAAACATTTGTCATTTTATTAAGAACTTAAAAGGGATATGCTTTACATACTGTATATATTGCACATTCTCATCAGTCTCTGCCCTCAAAGAGCTTATTGCACATTCACATCAGTCTCTGCCCTCAAAGAGCTTACAATTTAAGATCCCTAAACTCACATTGATACATACACATATTAGGGCCAATTTAGACTGGAACCAATTAACCTTCCAGCATGTCTTGGAGTGTGGGAGGAAACCCATGCAGGCACAGGGAGAACAAGCAAACTCCAGGCAGGTAGTGCCGGGGATGGGATTTGAACTATCGACCCCAGTGCTTGCTAGGTGGAAGTGCTAACCACTGTGCTACCCCAAAGGATTTTTCTTTCTTATGTTCAGGGATATGTTTTCAATGTGCTGTTCATTGGTTCATCACTGTGAACCACATTTTGCTGTATACCACCCATTGTATTCACAGTGAAGCACCAACAGTTTATGCAGTGCTTTGCAAAAAAAAGGGAGGCAGTACAGTTACAATACAAAAGGATTCAGGGAGCACTGCTAGTGAAAGCTTGCAATCTAAAAGGGTGCTACAAAAAGGTAATAACTGTGGGGGATAAGCAGATGGTGAAACTGGAAGTATGGTTTTCAGGAGGAAGCATTATAGACTTCCCTGAAGAGATGAGTCTTCAGGGAACACTTAACAGAGGACATTGTAGGAGATAGCCAGACAAATTGAGTTAGTTCCAGAGGATGGGAGACACTTTGGAGAAGTCCTGGAGGCAAGCTTGTGAGGTATAGCCATCAGAAGGTCTTGGGAGGAGCAGAGTGTACAGTTTGAATAATTTTACAAGCTGAAGATGGTGATGTAGTTGGGGTACAGTTGCAAATGGCTTTGTATGTTGTTGGTATTTTGGATTTTATATGTTGGGTGAGCGAAAGCCAGTGGATAGATTGGCAGAGAGGGGAGGCAGCCACTGCACAGTTGGTAGAGTGGATGAGTCTAGCAGCAGCACTCATGAGGTGTACACCTGTGTAAGGGTAGACCAACTAGAAAATAAATATAATTGTAGAAATTAGAGATAACAAGGGCGTGAATAGGTGGCTTTGTGGTGTTTGTTAAAAAGTGGTGAATTTTGGAAATGTTATGGACATTAAGGCAGCAAGATTTGGAAATTGAGGGATAGATCAGAGTCCAGAGTTACACCAAGCACCCTGGCATTAGCAGAGGAATTAATAGTTGGGCTAATAATCTAGATGGGAAAGGGAGGAGACACAGAGAGGAAGAAAATGCTATGAGCTCAGTTTGAGAAAGTGCTGTGACATCCATACTGATATGTCAGTTAGTAAATGTATGAAGCTTGGGAAGACTGAAGGTATAAGCTGGAAAGAAATGGATTTAGGTATTATCATTGTAGAGATGGTAATGGAATCAATAGGAGGTGTTCAACTGAACAAAGTTTGTATAGAGAATAAAAGAGAATATAGATAATCAAAGATCTGATAACAAAGCCTTGAGACCCCCAAGGTAAAAAGAAGAGAATGATATAGAGTTGCAGGTGACACTGAGGGTGCACTGAAATGGGTAGGAGGAGAACCAATAGAGAGCAGAGACTTTAAGGACAAGGCAGCGGAATTTTTGCGAAGGAGATGCTGGTCAATTGCATCAAAAGCTTTATTATAAACATCCTTAAAGTGGAATTCCAGTGCGCCGACAATGGATGGAATTTTTGAGTGGTGATGTCATCCATAGGCTTACTGTGGGGCATCAGATGTTGGATGTCCCGCCTCAACCTTGAAACTGGCCACTGGGAGGTGATCACATGACCGGACCAGAGCCCCCCGAGTATAGGTAAGCATAAGAATCTTCCTTCTACAGGGAGGTTAGAACAGGAGGGAGCCATTTCAAGTTTAGTTAGCCTAAAGACTTTCACTTTAACAAGGCTTAGAAATATATTGTGTATTTTAATGATAAATTAGCCATTTTTGATTGATTTAAACAAAAGTAACAAATAACTGTGTAACTTGTATGTCTTACATATGTGACGTGGCACCAGAAAAGTCCTAATGCTAGAAGAGTATTTGTTCTGAAACAACACAGCATAATTTAATATTTCTGGATGAGATCTGTCTGCTCTCCCACTTTGAAATTGCATTCTATTAAAAAGGATAACATACCGTGCAGTAAATGTGCAGAATTTATCTTTTCTGTTTCAGAAAAAATACACTGTAATGTGATATTTGCTGAACAAATCTACCTGCTTTCTCATTCTGTCTTGAGACTCAAAAAACTGAACTGACTGTTCTCTCTGAGATAGCGGCCTATCAAATAGGCTAAAAAACAGTCCAGCAAATCTGTGTATTTTTCTGTCTCAGGAAAAAAAACACATTTTGATATTTCACACAAAATCTGCTTGATCACTCCCTATAAAATGACATCCTACCATAAAAGAAATACATACTTTTCAGCAAATCTGTACACATCTTATGTCTTCTGTCTCAGAAAAGGGGAGCTTTTTTTCCAGAGGAAATTTGCCTACTCTCTCCCTCAAAAATACTGAATTATCAGGAAAAATTAAAAACTGTGCTGCAAAATATGTACAGTACAATGTTTCTGTCTATAGTCCCAGAAAAAGGCACTATCATTTACAGATAATTTCTTCCTGCTCTGTCCCTCTCAAATTTCAGTCTAGCAACAATGGACTTGATACTGCAAAAAAGGTCTCTCCCTATTTCATTGTGGTTTAGTGAAAATGGTCATGTTGTGCAGCATGTCACTGCAACATTTTTGGCTCTTGAATCTATGGAAGGAAAGTAAACAGTAACCAAATAGATTTAGTGGATTCACTAGCGCTGGCGTAACCTGTCCTCTGAAACTCTTCCAATAAGTAAATCACAGTGCCTATCCAAGTCCATTTAGGCACCGTCAAAGGGGAGTGTGTTTTGCCTTTGAAATGCATTGGCTTTTTTTCTGCTTCAAATCAATGTCATCATTAAAAACCTTGGACATTTGTTTGGCGCTCTCATTGGATTGTATGTACTGTGTGTGGATTCTCAACTCTAGGTCCTTTCCCTGTTAATGGAGGGAGTTCCCATTTTGTTGAGTTCTGCCAAACCAGAGCCAATGTGCCCAGCAACAATATCTGTGACCCTTAGAAAATCTAATTCCAGTGTCCCGTTTATTTTTGTGTTTATTTCTAAAATACTGACAGGGATTCTCCCTTTTCCATACTCCATCCAAAACTAAAACAGTGTTGCATGGAGTTAAGCTTTAGCAAAAAAAGGAATATATGTTCTGTTTAAAGAATTGAAAAAAAAAGTTAAAAATTAAAAAAACACAAGGTTCATTTCATTTACACAAAATTGTGCGTTGAGCTGATATGACAAGACCAAGGTGTATGGCCAATATGTCATGCTATACAGAAAATTTTAATGGAATGCTCATTAAACAGTAGACCAACAAGCAAATAAAAGTAAATATAACAAAAGGCTGATTACAAGTCCAGACATGTGTACAGGGTGTGAAGGTTGAAGAATTGTTTGAGTGGAATTACAATAGGCAATTGGCAGAGTAAATCATAAATAGATATCTGCCCAATTGGAATTCAATGGGAACTCCTCCCACCCACTCCACAATACGCTGGTCAGTCTGCGGAGTACCACCAGTGACAGATTGTTACACCCAAATGCACCAGAGTGACACAGGAAATAATTTTTGCCTGTGGTGATCAAGATATATAAATATTTTCTGTGAGGGCTGGATGTGAAAATTTAATTCTGGTTGTTTATGATCAGGATTTTGTGTTGTTTTTATAGTATGGTGGTATTGTGTTTGTTATTATCCAGGGTGGTGTTAGAGAAAGTGGTGTATCATTTATATTTGGTAGTTCACCTGTTATTTTAATCTGTGTTATTTACTCTATGTTGTATTTTAATTGTATGGATGTTTTATTTGTGGTGTAGTATAATTTTGTTATTTGATGTTAATGGCTGTTATTGGTCATTGTGTTATGTTTTTGCATCTTGTTCAGTCTATTGTTGTGATCTTGTGTTGTCTTTGTTAAGTGTGTCTGTGTCATAACAATTTCCCAATTTCCCTTGGGGATTAATAAAGTATTCTGTATTCATCTTCGATTTCAGTTATTTTCACCCTGTTTGGATAAATGTGTACCATGTGAATACGGCTGCAGGTGAATGACCATCGAATCTCACGTGTACAGTACAGTGAAGATTCAGTCTGCAGGCAATTTTTTTTTCTGAGAATCCCTTAAAAGTATTAAACCAGTTTAGATGATCAAATTTCTTTCAATCTGTGCAAGTACAGCACCATAGGTACCCAGGGGACAACAACTCCCTGTCTCCCTACAGTCCAGCATCCACAATAAGCATCTGTGACTTGTGTTATTTCCAAAAAAATAGTCTTAGCTCTTAATTGTTCCTATTTTAGGACCCGATACCTCTGCCCCCCCTATCTTATGGATGTATTGACATACAGTGGGGACGGAAAGTATTCAGACCCCCTTAAATTTTTCACTTTGTTATATTGCAGCCATTTGCTAAAATCATTTAGTTCATTTTTTTCCTCATTAATGTATACACAGCACCCCATATTGACAGAAAAACACAGAATTGTTGACATTTTTGCAAATTTATTAAAAAAGAAAAACTGAAATATCAAATGTTGTGAGGGAAGAAAAAAGTCCGGACAGCCGCACACCAGGAGAATATAATCCAATGAAATTTCTTTATTGTAAAATCAGGAACAAATCATGTACAAAGCACCATGGATAAAATTGTACAGATAATCAGCTAACACGTTTCACGCTCTGCGGAGCACTTACTCATAGCTATGAGTAAGCGTTCCACAGAGCGTGAAACGCGTTAGCTGATTATCTGTACATTCTATCCATGGTGCTTTGTACATGATTTGTTCCTGATTTTACAATAAAGAAATTTTGTTGGATTATATTCTCCTGGTGTGCGGCTGTCCGGACTTTTTTCTTCCCTCACAACATGGATTAGCATTAGCCAGCACCTGGGGCTTTTCAACTCTGGAGAGCAACACTCAGTTTATACCTGATTTGGATACAACCTGGTGCGGGGAAAACGCTTGTGCTGAAATATCAAATGGTCCTAAGTATTCAGACCCTTTGCTCAGTATTTAGTAGAAGCACCCTTTTGATCTAATACAGCCATTAATCTTTTTGGGAAAGATGCAACAAGTTTTTCACACCTGGATTTGGGGATCCTCTGCCATTCCTCCTTGCAGATCCTCTCCAGTTCTGTCAGGTTGGATGGTAAATGTTGGTGGACAGCCATTTTTAGGTCTCTCCAGAGATGCTCAATTGGGTTTAAGTCAGGGCTCTGGCTGGGCCATTCAGGAATAGTCACGGAGTTGTGAAACCACTCCTTCGTTATTTTAGCTGTGTGCTTAGGGTCATTGTCTTGTTGGAAGGTAAACCTTCGGCCCAATCTGAGGTCCTGAGCACTCTGGAGAAGGTTTTCGTTCAGGATATCCCTGTACTTGGCCGCATTCATCTTTCCCTCCATTGCAACCAGTCATCCTGTCCCTGCAGCTTAAAAACACCCCCACAGCATGATGCTGCCACCACCATGCTTCACTGTTGGGACTGTATTGGACAGGTGATGAGCAGTGCCTGGTTTTCTCCACACATACCGCTTAGAATTAAGGACAAAAAGTTCTATCTTGGTCTCATCAGACCAGAGAATCTTATTTCTCACCATCTTGGAGTCCTTCAGGTGTTTTCTTTTAGCAAACTCCATGCTGGCTTTCATGTGTCTTGCACTGAGGAGAGGCTTCCGTCGGGCCACTCTGCCATAAAGCCCCGACTGGTGGAGGGCCGCAGTGATGGTTGACTTTCTACAACTTTTTTCCATCTCCCGACTGCATCTCTGGAGCTCAGCCACAGTGATCTTTGGGTTCTTCTTTACCTCTCTCAGCAAGGCTCTTCTCCCCCGATAGCTCAGTTTGGCTGGACGGCCAGCTCTAGGAAGGGTTCTGGTCGCCCCAAGCGTCTTCCATTTAAGGATTATGGAGGCCACTGTGCTCTTAGGAACCTTAAGTGCAGCAGAATTTTTTTGTAATCTTGGCCAGATCTGTACCTTGCCACAATTCTGTCTCTGAGCTCTTCAGGCAGTTCCTTTGACCTCATGATTCTCATTTGCTCTGACATGCACTGTGAGCTATAAGGTCTTATATAGACAGGTTTGTGGTTTCCTAATCAAGTCCAATCAGTATAATCAAACACAGATGGACTCAAATGAAGGTGTAGAACCATCTCAAGGATGCTCAGAAGAAATGGACAGCACCTGAGTTAAATATATGAGTGTCACAGCAAAGGGTCTGAATACTTAGGACCATGTGATATTTCAGTTTTTCTTTTTTAATAAATCTGCAAAAATGTCAACAATTCTGTGTTTTTCTGTCAATATGGGGTGCTGTGTGTACATTAATGAGGAAAAAAAACGAACGTAAATGATTTTAGCAAATGGCTGCAATATAACAAAGATTGAAAAATGTAAGGGGGTCTGAATACTTTCCATCCCCACGGTATACTTTTTATTCAACCATTCATTCAACCTATAGATGACTACATGCTACACTTGTTATTTCAAAGCTCTAGTAATATATTGGGTTTAATCAATCATTTACATTTCATTAATTTTTATTGGTCCATTTTAATGGAAGGCGTGACAGGGGTGTGTCCACTGCCTATATACTTTGCAATGAAAGGTGTCCCTCTTTCCTTTTCCCCAAAATTTTCATTAAGGCAAATACAATGGTACAATACATTGCAGGTGAGATGCAGAAGTTAGAGGACAGTGCTAATTCTATACAGTGGCAAGAAAAAGTACCCCCTTGGAACCCTTTGGAATTAACTGTTTTTCTGCAGTAATTTGCCATAAAATGTGATCTGATCCTCATCAAGGTCACAACAATAGACAAACACAATATGCTCAAGCTAATAACACACAAAAAAATCAAATTTCTCATGTTTTTATTGAACACACCCATTAGGCCGAGTTCACACTGGTACGACAAATGCTCTGACATTAGGAGCTAATGTCGCATGGGAGCCGTCTTAACTGGTCCGACACAAGTAGTTGATCCTACTTTAGTCCATTGAATATCACTGAAGTCGGATCGCCGTCTTGACTGATCCGACTTCGGCATGCGGCTTGTGCTCTGATGATCTTGAAGGGGAACTCCACCCCAAATTAAAAAAAAAAAACAGTATGGGTACCCCCTCCAAGAGCATACCAGGCCCTTCAGTCTAGTATGGATTTTAAGGGGAACCCCCACGCTGTAAAACGGTGCGGGGTCCCCCCAATATCCATACCAGACCCTTATCCGAGCACACAGCCTGGCAGGTCAGGAAAGGGGATGGGGACGAGTGAGTGCCCCCCTCCTGACCCGTACCAGGCTGCATGCCCTCAACATGGGGGGTGGGTGCTTTGGAGCAGGGGAAACCCTGCGCCCCCCACCCCAAAGCACCTTGTCCCCATGTTGATGAGGACAAGGGCCTCTTCCCAACAACCCTGGCCGTTGGTTGTTGGGGTCTGCGGGGGGCTTATCGGAATCTGGAAGCCCCGTTTAACAAGGGGGCCCCCAGATCCTGCCCCCCCCCCATGTGAATAAGTATGGGTACATTGTAAGTGTCAAAAATAAAACACATTACACAGGTTTTTAAAGTAATTTATTAAGGCAGCTCCGTCGCCTATTCTGATCTCTTCTTCCCTCTCCTGCTCTTCTGCCTCCTCCGCTGACATCTTCTGCCTCTGTTGGTTCTTCTCCGCTCTCTCTCCAGTTCTTCTTCCTCTGTCTGCTGTCTTCTGCTGGGTCTCCTCCACTGTCTTCTTGCTCTTTTGCTTGCTCTTTTGCCCGGTCTTCTCCACTGTCTTCTCCCTCTGTTCTTCTTCCGATGTTGACTCAACACTCTCTCCAGCTCTAATGCTGGGTGCGCGGTGTGCCACTACTTATATTGGCATGGGGCGGGGTCACCAGAGGCACGCCTCTTATGACGTCACCACCCTGAACATGATGGGCGGTGACGTCATAAGAGGAGTGCCTCCGGTGACCCTGTCCCATGCCAATATATGTAGTGGCACACCGCGCAACCGGCATTAGAGCGGGTTCCCCTTAAAATCCATACCAGAACAAAGGGCCTGTTATGCTCCTTGAGGGGGAACCCATGCCGTTTTTTTTTAACATTTTGCGTGGAGTTTGCCCTTAAGATTCATACCAGACACAGTGCCTAGTAGTGTCGGGGATCAAAGTCGGATCCCTGTTTATTGAAGTCGGACGCATGCCTGACTTCAAGTCGCAGGGCAAAGCTGGATCCAAAGTGGTACGACTGTCGTGTCATACCAGTGTGAACCCGGCCTTAAACATTCACAGTGCTGGAGAAATAAGTATGTGAACCCATAGACTGTTTACTTTAACGAAAGCTAATTGGAGTCAGTAGCTTGCACACCTGGAGTCCAATTAATGAATATAGTTTGGAGGTGTGGTTTAGAGCTACTTTAGTGTGTCAGACTGAGCTACTCAGTCTGACACACTGCATCTCTGATCGTGGTATGGAGCCTCTGACAGAGGCTTCTTACCACGTGATCAGCTGTGACCAATCACAGCTGACCATCGTATGAACCAGGAAGTGCCGGTAAACGGCATTCCTCGGTTCGTGCTGACAGGGAGAACAGATCGGCGGTTCTCCCTGTCAGAGGGGGGGGTCTGTGCTGATAATCAGCACATTGATTATCAGCACAGCCCCTATCAGATGTGCCCATCAGCTGCCAATCAGTGCCCAACAGCTGCCAGCAGTGCCCCAATAATAAAGTTTGTCAGTGCCCACCACAGTGCCAATCAGAGCCCACCACAGTGCCAATCAGTGCCCATCACAATGCCAATCAGTGCCCAGCAGTAACACCTGTCAGTACCTCATCAGTACCTCATCATCAGTGCTGCCCATAAGTGCCACCTGTCAGTGCCAATCAGTACCGCCTATAAGTGCCCATCAGTGCCGCCTGTCAGTGCACATCACAGCCTCCTGTCAGTGCCCATCAGTGTTTTTTTTTCAAAAATGTTGGTCTTTTTTAGTTTAGCAAAAAATAAAAAACCCAGAGGTGCTCAAATACCACCAAAAGAAAGCTCTATTTGTGGGAAGAAAATGATAGAAATTTAGTTTGGGTACAGTGTTGTATGACTGCGCAATTGTCATTCAAAGTGCAACAGCGCTGAAAGCTGAATATTGTCCTGGGCAGGAAGGGGCAAAAGTGCCTGGTATTGAAGTGGTTAAATAATAAAAGGGACTCAAACATTTTAAGATTGCTGTTCATAAGAAGCATCAGCTGATGTGAACCATGCCTCGCAAAGAGGAGCTCTCTGAAGACATACGATCAAAAGTAGTTGATCTGCATAAGGCTAGAAAGGGAAAAAAAGCAATCTCAAAGTGTTTAGGCATCCATCAGTTAGACAAATTGTCTATAAAGTAAGAGCGTTTACTACTGCGGATACTGTTCCTAGAATTGGGTGCAGAGCCAAGACGACTCCCAAGGCATGACGCAAAATCCTCAGTGAAGTAAAGAAGAACTCAAGAGCAACAGCTAAAGGCTTGAAGACAACACCGGAACTTGAAAACATCCCTGTTTATGAGTCTACCATATATAAGTCTTTGAACAGGCAGGCTGGCCATGGCAGAATACCACAAAGGAAGCCGCTGCTCTCCAAAAAAACATTGCTGCATGCCTGAAGTCTGCCAAAGAGCACCTTGGCAAACCACAACACTACTGGGAAAATGTTTTGTGAACCGATGAAACAAAAGTTTAATTGTTCGGGAAGAATGCTGAGCACTATGTATAGTGCAAAAAAAGCACAGCTTACCAACATCAAAACATAATACCAATGGTGAAGTATGGTAGAAGGAACATCATGATTTGGGCTTGCTTCGCTGCCTCAGAGCCTGGACAACTTGCCACCAGCGAGAGGAAAATTATGTTTACCAAAATATCTTACATGATAATGTCAGGGTGGCTGTCTGACATCTGAAGCTTAGTAGTTGGGTGATGCAGCAGGACAATGACCCTAAGCATGGAAGTAAATCCACCACAGGGTTCAGAAAAAGAAAATGCGCCTTTTGGAGTGGCCCACTGAGAGCCAAGACCTTAACCCCATAGAGATGCTGTGGAATAACTTCAAGAGAGCTGTTCATACCAATCAACCTACAAATGTGTCCAAGCTGAGGCGGTTTTCTAAAGAGGAGTGTTCGAAAATTCCTCCTGAACATTGTGCAGGTCTGATCCAGAGCTACCGAAAATCCCCTGCTTAAGGTCATTCCTGCCAAAAAAGATTCAACCAGCTATTACCTCAAGGGTTTACTTACTTTTTCCTCCAGCACTGTGAATGTTTAATGGGTGTGATTAATAAAGACATGAGAAATTAGAATTGTTTGTGTGTTATCAGCTTAAGAAAATTGTGTTTGTCTATTGTTGTGCCTTAAATGATGATCAGATCACATTTTATGGTGAATAACTGCAGAAAATCAGTTAATTCCAAGGGTTCACATACTTTTTCATGCCACTGTACATTCAAAGACAATGCAAGGTGTGTCCCTCCTTCTCATCTCAGTAAAATGACAGGTATGAAAAATCTGCTCCTACAAAGCACCAGTACGGCTGGTATGTAAACTATGTATATGCTGACTCATTCCGGTGTGAATAAGCCAGCATTTATATTTTTAATATCTCTAGGGAGAAAAAAAGCTGCTTCTGTTAATGAGTAACATATGGCAGTAAAGTATATAGAATACATCATATACCGTTTTCGGAAGAGGACCTTGGACAGCTGTGGGAGGGGTTATTTCAGTTACCATATTGGGCATGGATGTAACTTTGTTGCTATATTAGGCTGGGAAACTGCAACCTTATCAGAGTGGCAATACATTAGGTAATGATGATAATGTTTGTATGGGGATATTTCCTTATAAAGTGAAAGGTACTGTACAGTCACACCTTCATAGTGGAAGCCTTTTTTCCTTAAAGTGTAGCTTCACTTTTTTTTAGATAAAAACAATCTCCTCTGGGTGAATAGTGTTGCAGGGTTTTTAACAAACTTAATAACAGATTCTTTTTATTTCAGCATGTCCTTTGCAGACTTATTCTGAATGGAAGGGTCCGGTTCATTATTATCTCCTGGTGCATTCTCAGTGTTCTTATGAGGAAAGCTGCAGTGTCTGCATCCCTTTAGAGGTATTTAACCCTTGGTGAGCTTTTCACCAAAACTGAAATTGTAAGAGGTGCCTAAAATCTGACTTGTATCTTAGTGTAGACTCCTAGGAAAATCAGTGAGACAATCAGACAAGGAGGGAATTACATTTCTGAGGGCATCTGTACACCAGTAGTGTACAGAAGGCCTTTTGGCTGCCATATTGCATTGAAATTGACAGAAAATTACAGAAGCTGAAGAATACAAATGGAAAGATAATTTTTTCAGAACATTCAGGCCTCATGCACATGGGACGTTTTTACTGCTGCTGTTTTTGACTTCAGGCATTTTTTCTGCAGCCAGTAAACTCCCCAGCATGTTATCCTATGTGTCCATGCACGGCCCGAGCGGGGCTGGTAAGTAAGGCTCTAAGGCCCCTTTCACACGAGGCGGACTCCGTTTCCTACGGAGCCCGTCACGGTCCGCCGGCTCAGTGGAAGATCTCTCCGTTGATCTCCGCTGAGCCGGCGGATGACAGGTCCCTCTCTGCTCACTGAGCGGGGAGGGGCTTGTCAGGCGCCGCTGCCGCCTATGGAGGGATCGGACGAAAACGGACAGCATGTCCGTTTTCATCAGATCTCACCCGATCCGCCAGTGACAGACCTGGACGTAGGGCCATCCGTCTGCTTTTAGCGGATCGGACTGGGTCGGATGTCAGCGGACATGTCTCCGCTGACATCCGTCGCTCCATAGACTAACATGGAGCGCCCGTTCAGGTCCGCCTGTCAGTTTTGATACGATCGCGTGAAAGGGGCCTAAGGCTGCAAAATAGGTGAACTGTGAGCGTCATGCTTGGCGCTCGCAGTTCACTCAGCTGTGTTAGGAAAGCGAATGACTATTCACTGAACACTGAACCGCCTCTCCGCCAATCAGGTGCTCGGATATGTTACCTGTCACCTGACTGGCTGAAACGACAGGTGCTGCTATTGGACGCCTATCAGGAGGAGTTGGGCACACTGGCAGCATTTGATGGGCACACTGGCAGCATTTGATGGGCACAGTGTTTGGCACAGTAACTGGGTTTGATGGCACAGTGGTTGCATTTGATGGCACAGTGGCAGCGTTTGATGAGCACAGTGGCAGCGTTTGGCACAGTAACTGGGTTTGATGGCACAGCGGTTGCGTTTGATGGCACAGTGGCAGCGTTTGATGAGCACAGTGGCAGCGTTTGGCACAGTAGCTGCATTTCGTGGCACAGTGGCTGTGTTTGATGGCACATTGGAAGCGTTTGATGGCACAGCGGCTGCATTTGATGGCACAGTGGCTGCATTTGATGACACAGTGGCTGCGTTTGATGGGCACAGTGGCTGCGTTTAATGGCACAGTGGCTGCGTTTGATGGGCACAGTGTCTGCGTTTGATTGGCACAGTGGCTGCATTTGATGGGCACAGTGGCTGCGTTTAATGGCACAGTGGCTGCGTTTGATTGGCACAGTGGCTGTGTTTGATTGGCACAGTGGCTGCATTTGATGGCACAGTGAGGCTGCAGTTGATGTTTGTTTTTTCAAAAATGTTTCAGTTTGTTTGCGCCCCCCCAAAAAATTTTGAGCACCAGCCGCCACTGTTCAGAAGAGTTGTAAAACGTCCCGTGTACATTAAGCCTTACCTGCCAAAGGATTTGTTTTTATATCCATCAAGTCCTGAGATTTACACAGCTCTGCCACACAGCACAGCCTTGGCTGGCAGGCCAGGAGAACTGATTTTCTCTGCTGTAGCTAAGTAACAAGGGATCCAAATCATCACTGACTGTGGAAACTTCACACTGGACCTCATGCAACTTGGATTCTGTTCCCCTCCACTCTTCCTCCTGACTTTGGGACCTGGATTTCCAAATAAAATGCAACATTTTCCACAGTCAGTGATGATTTGGGGAGCCATGTCATCTGCTGGTGTTGGTCCACTGTGTTTTATCAAGTTCAAAGTCAGCGCAGTCCTCTACCAGGAAATTGTAGAGCACTTCATGCTTCCCTCTGCTGACCCGCTTTATGGAGATGCTGATTTCATTTTCCAGCAGGACTTGGCACCCTCCCACACTGCCAAAAGTACCAATACCTGGTTTAACCACTTCAGCTCCAGGAAGGTTTTATCCCCTTCCTGACCAGGCCATTTTTTGCGATATGGCACTGCGTTACTTTAACTGACAATTGTGCGGTCATGTGACACTGTTCCCAAACTAAATTTTATGCTCTTTTTTTTCCCCACAAATAGAGCTTTCTTTTGGAGGTATTTGATCACCTCTGCAGTTTTTATTTTTTGCGCTATAAACAAAAAAAGACCGACAATTTTGAAAAAAAAAAAAAATTTTTTACTTTCTGCTATAAAAGATATCCAATAAAAAATATGTAAAAAAATTTAATTTCTTCATGAATTTAGGCCAATATTTATTCTTCTACATATTTTTGGTAAAAAAAATCCATAAGCGTATATTGATTGGTTTGCGCAAAAGTTATAGCATCCACAAACTATGGGATAGGTTTAGGGACTTTTTATTTTTTAAATATTCTTTACTAGAAATGGTGGCGATCAGCGATTTTTAGCAGGACTACGACATTGCAGGGGACAAATCTGACTCTAATGCCCTGTACACACAGGTGGACTTTTCGGCAACAAAGGTCCGACGACAGTCTTTCCAACGGACTTTCGATGGACTTTCGAACCAATGGACTTGCCTACACACAAAAGTCCGACGGATTTGTACGTGATGACGTACACCGGACTAAAATGAGGAAGTTGATAGCCAGTAGCCAATAGCTGCCCTAGTGTCGGTTTTCGTCCGTCGGACTAACATACAGACGAGTGGATTTTTTGACCGGAGTCGAGTCCGTCGGACAAATTTGAAACATGTTCCAAATCTAAAGTCCTTCAGATTTTCGACCGAAAAAGTCCGCTGCAGGTCCGATGGAGCCCACACATGGTCGGATTGTTCGCCGGATTCGGTCCGTCGGACCAGTCCAGTCGAAAAGTCCGCTTGTGTGTACACGGCATAAAGGACACTTTTTGGGGACCAGTGATACCAATACAGTGTTCAGTGCTAAAAAAAAAAGCACTATCACAGTATAAATGACACTGGCAGGGAAGGGGTTAATATCAGGGGAAATTAATGGGTTAAATGTGTTCCCTATGTGTGCTTTCTAACTGTAGGGGGAGTGCTTTGAATAAAGGAAAACAGAGATCCATGTTTCTGCTTAGTAGAAACATGAGATCTCCATTTTCCTTTCTGGCAGAACAGTGGTCTGCCTTGTTTACAA